>NC_029794.2:96510656-96522348 GCF_000816755.2 Arachis ipaensis
AATAAATTATTATTATTATTATTATTATTATTATTAAAAAAATACGTAAACATCCTGATAGTTGACAGAAAAAAATGATTGGATGAAAGAAAAAAATAATAAAAAACATTAATAAAATGTGAGAATTAAAAGAGATAAGTATTATTCATATTCAAAAAATGGCACTAAATTAAAATAGAATAGAATAATAGCAACATTAAAAAATAAAATAATAGTACTCCAGCGAGTAATAGAACGCGAGAACGAGAATGCAACGATGATGAAAGATTTAGAAATGATTCCATTAGAGAGACAGAATTACTGTACCTACAATTACAAATGATTCTACTGTTGTTGAAATATTAATTCTAATTAAATTAAAATAGCTCAAATTATTAAATAGTTAATAATCAGATTAAAATATCATTCAATTAAAAGTTAATACATCATAATAAAAAGTAAATTACATGTTAATTTAAAGGGAGTGTGATAAAATTTACTTTTTTATATTTTTTATACTTTTTTTTTATGGTATAAAAGATACATTTTTATCTTCTTCATTTATCAATAATTTCTGTTAACAAAAGTGAAAAATATATAAAAAAAAAATATACACTTCCGTGTTTTTTTATCTCCTTTAAGTTCCTAATATTCTATTAACCAGACAGTTGCTTTTAGCAAATCGAATGAATTATTTTTCTTGTCCTATTCATATATAATGATGGCCATGGGACATGAGCAATATGCCAACCCGGCCCATAAGGTGGATTGAAATAGTTGTGATAAGAAATAGATAGAAGAGAGGAATCTGGAACCTAAACTTGAGAATTTTGAAGGGACGAGTAGTAATGCAGTGAGGTACATATAGTTTTGTGACGTTTAGAGCAAAGACAAACCGCAGGGGGCATAATTTGGCGAAAAAGTAGAGTCCAAGAAGGCAACTGTTTAATGGTACAATACAACAAAGGTGGATACTATGATGACATCTTCACATAAAGATAGCATTGTGAACTATTAGATAAATTGTTAAAGTTGACTAAATATTTTTTATTAATCATCTAAGAGTTCACAATATCATTTTCACATAAAGATGTCATCATGTGAGTATTCCCCTACAACAAATACTCAGCTCTACTTGCTAGCTAATGACTAATGAACAAAATGAGTCTATTTCAAAATCTTCAACTATTCGCTCAATATCAATATAGCATTACTCTGGTTATGCTAATTTACTAACTTTTGTCCCGAAATATTGATGTCCAAATATTGATGTTTTTTTTTTTTTTTTCTTTTTAAGTGTTTGTTTGAGTATCATTAAATCAATAAAAAAAAATCTTTTTTTATTTTTTAGTGTGTTTGACAAATTTCTAATAGTAAAAGTAAAAGCACTAAAAAATAAAAAAATAAAAAAACATCTTTTTTGACAAGTTACAATTTATATCTTTTTTTAAAAGATTTTTTTTCTTAAAAAAAATGTTTTTCGCATAATAAATTAACAAAAAAAAATTTTTATCTTATTTTACCCAAACATAATTAATAAATAAAAAGATATTTTTAGATGAGATATTCAAACATAAAATCATTTTTACTTTTATAAAAGATATTTTAAAAAAATATCATTTAAAAAATATTTTTTTGAGAATGGCATCCAAACAAACCTTAAATATTATGTTAGTTATTATTATTATTATTATTATTATTATTATTACAAAATAAAAATATTAAATAACTCATATTTTTTCTTGTATTTATCTTGCATTTAAATCACACAAGCCAACTTCTTATGTTTTTTCACTAAAAAAAAACCTACTATTCCCAATTAACTAGGAGATAATAAAAATGAGTCAATAATTAGTATTATAGCAAAACTGACAGATAGCGATGGACATTTTGCATTGGTTAATCAAAATTGTCGCCAAGCGGGTTATAGCAGCGGTTGTTGCGGCGAATTTTACCGGCGCAATAATGTATTGAATTTTTAGCAGGGGTTGGACAAAAACTGCTGTAAAAAAAGTCATTTTGTGGCGTTTAAATCAACGAAAAGAGTGTTTGTAGCCAAAGTCTATTTAGATTTTGTTGCGATTTATTCTAACCGCTGCGGCGATATACTATTCAACCACCGTGAAATAACATGGCCTAGTATATTGTTTTGTTTTGAGTTTATGATGCAATTCCACAAAATAAAGGTGCTTGTCAAAAAATATTTCAAAGCAAAATTTTAAATAAAATAATTTAAAATAATTTTTCAAATTTTTTTATAATGTGCACAAATTTAGTGATTAAATTATCTCCTTGAGGATAAGATCTTCTAAATTTGAATCTAGATATAAATCTAAAAAAAATAAGCCAACGTATAAGATGAATTCATAAAAATAAAACAAAGTTTAATCAAGCATACACTACAACAAAACAGCATTTTGGCGACGGTTTTTTTTAATGCTTGGCGACGGTTTTAACCGTCACTAAATGATTTTGCGACGGTAAAAAAAAGCGTCACAGATTTGAGCGTCGCCAGCTGACATAGTGACGGTTTTGGACCACCGTTGGTAAGAAGTGTCGCTAAATTGTTTGTGACGGTTTTTGAAGTATAAAACCGTCACTAATCTGTAACACTTGTAAAGGTGCTTTTTTATGCTGCATTTCATGACGTTTTAAAACTGTCGTTAAATTACTAATTTCTGTGACAGTTTTTCTTTATATTTCATGACTATTTTAAACCGTCACTAAGTTACTAGTTCTTATGACAGCTTTTAGGCATATTTAGTGACAATTTAAACCGTCACAATATTTTTAGTGACAATTTTTCAATTTAAAACCGTCACTAAGTTACTAATTCCTATGACAGTTTTTTCCAGTATTTAGTGACTGTTTTAAACTGTCATAATCTCTCCAACATCAATGTTTTGTTTTATTAATTATTAAAAAAATTATTTCTATTATAAATAATAATTTATTTGTCTACCAACAAAATAATAAATGGCATTATATTTCAACAAATTTAAACTCAATCTCACAAGTTTTACAAAAATAGAAACAATATATTTCAAAAGTTGAATTCTACAAGTTTTACATAGTCATAATCCATAAAATATAAATTCAAAAAATCCTAACTTAATCCAAACATATAAAGCTAACAATTGTACTTGTAACTTAATCCTCAACTTTTCTCCGCAACTTCGCTTCACCTTCAACCTCAATAGTATCCAACTTCAACAATTACTTCACAAGCAACTCTTGTCCTCTACAAATGAGAGAATGCAATGATCAGAATGCATTCACGAATAAAGAGACTTGCAATGAAACATGAAATATAGGAAATTAGAAATATCCAAATAAAGATTACCACCAAGACTAATGCGCATTTGAATTTGTTTGAAATACATGGCATAACCCCAAGCTCATAAAAATTTACAATTAAATGAACTTATAAGGTTTTCAGGTTTAGGATTTGGGATAAAGGTGTGGGGATGGAACCATTAACTGATTTAGTATGAAGGGGGGTATATACAGTAATTTTTGGTTTGGAGAAACAGGAAAAACATACCACTGCTATTGATGACATGGAGAGAAATGAGCCAACGAAAACACCTTCGGATAATTTGGCTCCAAATATCTGCAAATCAAGTGGACAATGATGTTTAGAACCCGTCTCTACTCAACCATAAATGCTTAATTATGATTTCACTGTGTCAGAGCTTAATAAAACAGAACAAAGAAGAGCACTAGTTACTAATAACATAATTCCTGATCCAAACATGACAAAGATTTCACAGATAGGCCTTAATCAAACCTTTTCACCTCTCAATTCAGAAGGAAACATTGAAGTATTTGATTGCACCATACCAACACAGTATACTTGGAATCAAGTTCCCAAAAGGAAACTCCAAGATGATCCTAAAACACAATCAATTGCTTCAATGGTATCTAGTCCCTCTCTGCTGTAAGTTCAATAGCTTCTTCTGCAGTTGACAACATTATTCCGGTTCAGTCCAAAAGTCTTATGGTGAATGATCAATCTTCAGTCACTTCAAATCCGGGTTTGAAAACACAAGAATAAACTATGAAAATAATCCAAGAGCAAGAAGTAGTAGTTATAAGCAAAAGATTAAAATATTTGAAGGCTTCATCAACAACTAAACTATGCTTGGGTATGTATACAGTTTAAGAGTTGTAACAGTGAGAAATAATAAGAGTTATTATATCTGCTCTATTATTAATATTTTACATAGAAAAATTAACAAAGGAAAAGTAATAAAGAACCGCAGAATTATGAATTAACATTAAATTAATCATTAAGCTCACATCAAGTTTATAGGTGCACCAAACAAAACTACCAAATTTTACAAGAATGGACATAAGATAGAACAGGCAACAGCAAGGAGTAATTTATGCCAAACCTTCATAAGAATCCTGCCTACCCCTTGATTTCAATTGAGACTCCTACCCTACAGAAAAGCGAATAGATCATCAGTATGGGAGGAAACATTACTCTCATTTAAGAAAGTTCAGTATAATTTCCAGATAAACATTACTCTCATTTCTAGTCATAAAACAAGTCACAATCCAAGAGCCATAATCTTGTAGCTGCAGCACTAGAGGGGAAAAGGAAAAGGAAGTTTCAATGTGAAATTGATCAACTCAATAACTGCATAATCCTTTCCCCAACAATTTAATTACATATAAAATTAATAAAAAATTTGGTAACATAAGTTTATGATTCAAAACTATTTTTGATAAAAAAGAAACACATGCATTAAATTTCCTGATCTAAGCATATCAAGATTAATGAAGTTACAACTTCAAGCGGTTACCTCTTTTTTAGTCTCTATTAACTGAACCCTCAGTTTCAGTTATTCTCTCTACCAACTCTGGCTCAGAAGCATTTGCATCATTTAGCCTCTGAATCAGCATCCTTATTCCCAAACAACTTGGAAGGAAGCAATGAAGCAACTGCAGCTCTAGCACTTCTTTTTGCAGCCTCAGCTGCCTCAACCTCCTTAGCCTTTGCTTCGGCTTTCTGCCGCTCCTTCTCCTCCATCAGATGTAGCTAAAGTATAATTCGTTATTACATGAATTGATGCATATGTTCCTAAACTTTATCCTAAAAGATGTTGCCCAAGAATGTTTAGTATTAAACAGGACTTCAACAAAAAATGAATTTCATTCATAAACACCAGTACAAAGAAACCAAGAAAGAAGAGAATGCAAGTAAATTAAATATATTAAATTAAAATCAACTGAAAAAAATTAAAGTCACTTTAGAAAGAACAGCAAAAAGATATTGTAAATGCTCAAGCTTCCCAAGTTCAGGTACCAAAAGTGAAGCTGCTATCTATATGTAGTGGCAATTATTGAGCCTTTAAAAGAATTAAGCATGAAAAGCCTTATGAAGATCTATCACACAAATATTAATGGACATTCAATCTTGATGAGTTATTGACAGATTTCGATTAATTAATTTATGCAAACTACTGAATTCATTGTGGATTGGTAAAATTAAAGTAAAAAATAGTAAAATATGCAGTGCCTTGTCAAAAGATGGCATGGGTAGTCGACCCTCCAAAATGATCGATCCACTTATGTATGGTAGCAAGCTAGGACAAAATTGTATAACTCTTCCTTGTTATCCTCCCCCTTTTCGGCGTTGAATTCATACTATAGGAGAAAAGAAAAAACTTCAATTTGAAAAATAGGGGGAGAATATTTCTCTTAAAAACTAATAAAAAACTATAGGCCTAGCTAACCAAGGACATCTTGACAAATTTTAATTCTATGTACTTGAGCTCTTATGCGTCAATGATGTAATAAATTTATAAAAATTTCTGTGTATTGTGAGATAATTCATATACTTATATCTAATTAGATGCTACTATCTCTAAGTTCATAAAAATATTTAAAATATAAACTTTATTTATATGACAATACCTGATTATTATAATGTAAAAGGATTTTAAATTCACATATATAGTATGGAAATTAAACTTTTGATGATTGATGATGAAGATGATTAATAAATCAATATCAAGAGCTTAATGAATTATGAAGATGTAAAATATTTTTATTAGTACCTTGCCTTCCCAAGTCACCCCTCATGCTTCTGTACATCTGGTTTTGAAGAAAAAACAAAGAGAGAGAGATAGAGAGAATGAATATCATGAAATTTTTACCAATTTATTTACTATTTTTTTAAAAAATAAAATGAATAAAAGTGAACCTAAAGATGGCTCTTGACGTGTGAAATTGTGAGGCCTTTAACATCCATCAACTGAAGAACAAGCTTCAAAGCACCTCTTCAAACTTCAAAGCAATTCAGATTAGTCATAATCACAAATTTACTCAAGAGAGAGGGCCAGGCTCTACATATGCCACTTTTGTGATTGAACATCTAACCCAAGACAAAAGACAAGAATAGAGAAAAATATAAATTTGGTGCTACTCTAATAAACATTACACCTTCTCCCCTGCTTTTTCTTCCATGTGCTCTGTCTTTACTCTTTAACAATTGAGTAGATACATTTGGCACTTGGCAGTAACCAACATATATATTATAAGAGTTTCAAGTATATGTTTGACCCTAGAAAGTAGAAACTAATTAAATTAAATAAACTTGCACACCCTCAGCTCCTATTTATAAATTTAAAAATTTATAACAGAACAAATTAAAGCGGTTTAATTCACAAAACATAGACTGATTTCTTTCTTCAACAAATATCTCGGCAAGAATTAATGCAATAAGGTATGTGCTATAAAATTAAACAATATCTTAAGTAACAATCATTGCAATGGAGAATTGGAGATCCCATTTATATATTAGCAAATCCATTTCTGTCTCATGACACATATGCCACATTAATTTATTTCCTATAATATAGAAGTTAGACACCTAAGTCAATATGAACACAAGAAAGTTAGTCAGAGATGGTTTTTTGATACTAGTAGGGATGGTGGTCTTTTGCTTTTAGCTTTTTCTATAAATTAGTCATCAAGCTCACATCAAGTTTATAGGTGCACCAAAACAAAACTACCAGGTTTTACAAGGATGGATATAAGATAGAGAGATGAAATCCAAGATTAAAGTTCAGCTAATTAGCTTTTCCATTTCTAGCGTAGCAATTTGCATAATTCAAGAAGAGCACTAACCAATTCATGATGTCATCAAGGCACAAAAATATCAAAAAAATCAAGAGAAGAAATAATAAAGAGAGAATTCAAAGAAATCTAGTTGAAGCATTTCATCGAACATGTTGAGTGCGGAAAAAAGAAATAAGAAAATTAAAAAAAAATAGCAAATATGAACATGACGATATAATCATTACAATAAATTGCAACAAAATAGAGCACCAAGATCAAACAATTGCAATAACTTCAGCACAACAAACATTAAGCAACAACAAAGAAATTGCAGGGGTAAAAATTATAGTAGAAAAACAATTAAATACTCACTATCAAGGTTGGAAGAGAAGAAAAAGTCGCTGGATGTGGAATTAGGGGTCGCACTCGAAGGGAGGAGAAAGGACGATGCAGGAACAGTGAACGGTGAACGCGAAACAGCGACAGTGAATAGTGAACGGTAAACAACGAACGGTGAACGTCCAACGCGAATCACGATGACGAACGACGAACGACGAACTGTAGCGTGGTGAAGGTTGTTGCGTCACTTTCTCTGTTTCTCATCTCTTCTCATCTCATCTGAATCGGCAGTGAGAAAGTGAATACAGTTTCAGGAAAAATAAAAAGTTAAAAAAAAAAAGAAAGAAAAAGAGTGAGCAAATATAGAGTCAGTACTAACGGTTTAATAATTAAGAGTAGAAGTGTCACAATGTTAATTAATAGAGACCCTTAAAATAACGGTCACAAATTAAGTGTAGCTATTTGGCTTATTTGGTGTAGTGATAAATTAAGGATTATTTCAAGTTGCACCTTACTTTATAACCTCACTAAGATACCATAGTTGAACTTGAATATCTAATATTACGATCTTAAATAATAAAATATGATAAATCAACCCAAATCTTAAAATCAAAGATCAACAGGTCCATTACATCATCAACCACTAGTGCTTTGTTATGATAAAATTTATTCTGAAATATTGTAGTGACCTAGTTAAAAATACTCTGTCAATTTTATCATGAATTTACATGCTTTATGCGTTAAAGGATCTGATAAATCATCTCCAAACTAGGGGTTCTTGTTTAGATTGACGCTTAATGCAGAATTTACAAACCACAAACTATCGGTAAGTGCATCGAATCGTATCAAGTAATACCACGGGAGTGGGTTATCGTTCCCATGTGGATTAATGGATTAATGAAAACAAAAAATTAAACAAGAATAAACTAAAATTGGTTAAGAAAATAATATGATAAAGATAGATAAGGTGTCAAAGATATTTAAATTTCAGGATTAACAATTATTGCTATCTACTTTGATCATGCAAAGATATAATTCGTGGCAAACCCTAGGTAATTGAACTCCAATTCCTTGGTAATTGAACTTCTTCTAACCAAATCAACCGTCAAATCCTTGATCAATTAATTATGCTAAAAGGTAAAGTACAATCTCTGGTTTATAAGCCACATAATTCTTAAGAACTCAAAAGAAACCTGATTATATGTCACGTATCAAATTAATTCCAGATAATTGAAGAATTATGAGAAAGAGCCTCAAGCCTAATTCCAATAATTTTAACTTTTTCAAGATTCAGAGGAATTCAATTCAGAGAAGAGTTATTTTCCAATACACTCTAATCTTTAAGATGAAGAACAAAATTCAATTCTTGAATAGAAATCAGTGCATTAATCAAAATAGAAGAATAATAATATTAATCCATCAAATAAATAGAGCTCCAAACCTTAACAATAGAGGTTTATTTGTCCATAGTGCAGAAAAATTGAAATCCTAATCTAATGTGTAAAACCTAAAACTAAAAAAAATGAAAGACAGAATAGAGAGTGTGAGGAGAGAGGAGGAAGCGGAGCTTTAAAATTTGGTTTTTATGAGCTTGGGCCATGCTGGCGCTAATGCCACTTCTGATACAAATTTATCACCTTCGCTATGAGTTCGGCGTTTAACGCCAGTTTCTTGGCGCTTAGCACCAAGACACCTAAAGGGTAGTGGTGTTGGGACGCAGACTGGTGTTTAGTGCCACTTTCATGGCGTTTAGCGCCATGAGTCTAGAGAGTAATCATAGACTATTATATATGGTTGGAAAGCTCTGAAAGTTGGCTTTCTAATACCGTTGAAACTGTTTTATTTGAACCTCTATACCTCAAATTATGCTCGTTAGAGTGTGAAAAAGTCAGGGTTGACAGCATCCACAAATTCCCTTTGCATTTGTCTTCTATTCTTGATTCCTCCTTATGCTTTTGCTTCTCTTTTCCTAAAATTTTTCTACATGAATAATGAAACCAAGAAAATCAAAATACTAACAGAATAGTCTTGAAAATCATATAATTACCAAGAAAAAGTCATAACTTTTCTATAAGAAATGCCAATGAAAAGTGCTTAATTAAGATGCTCAAGCATCAACACCCATGTCTACAACATGTACATCATTTTTAATTTGTTGTATGTCCATCTCAAACTCCATTGTCTTCTTCCAGAACCTCATTAAGATCGAATTGCATTCGAATGCCAGTTCCAAAGGAGGTGACCTCAACTAAATTGTGATGTGTATCAGTCTCTGCTCCATCTAAAGTATCATTAATTATTTTGCCTACATCTTTTGCTAACTCTGAAAATTTCAAATCCATAAAATAATGTAAGTCTACTCAAGTCATAAGTAAAAATTCTCAGATTTAATTATATGCTAATTTAGAAAAAAAAGTACATTAAAATGTTAAAACATTTTACAAAACTAAACATTATAAACAACAAGTGCCTTAAGCCTTATTAGGACTAGTGATAGCAAATTGCATTAGTTAACATAAACCGACCTGCCACAAAATGCTGATTTTATAGCGATTATTTCAGCAATTAACATAAACTGCTGCCAAATATTTTGGAGTGGTTAGTTAATCGTAGCAAAATATTTTGTAATAGTGGAAAATTGTCACTATCTGATTTCAAAACCACCGCAAACTGCCGAATATTTGGTAGTGTAGGATAAAAAGTAAAAGATTTCCACAAAGTGACAATTAAATTTTATATATAACAAGTTGTTTGTGTATTTGATCTATAATTTTGTGAAGATATTTAAATAACTATTCAAAAGGTGCATGTAAAATTATATCAAAATTCAATGTCTAAATTTTTTGTTCATTTTTAAAAATATATTTTGCCATTGACAACAAAGATTGAAAAAAAATATCCACTATGTACGCATAAAAATACTAGTTTTTTTAAAAAAAAATCTCAATTTTTAATTATATTTTTAAAAAATTACATTAAAATCTTATTTCTAAAATCCTTTTTTGAAAATGTATATTTACCCGTTAAATATTTTATTAAGTTTTAAAATATTTTTAAAATATTTTTGTCATAACAAATTTAGAAATTATCACATATAAAAAATCTAACTCATTAATAACTTAACACACCAATAAAGTTCCATTCACGGCGTATATTTTTCTCTATCCAAAATCTAACTCATTAATGAATTAACACTCCACTGGCATATATTTTTCTCTAAAAGTTGAAGATTATAAAGGTAGATTTGCTCTTGGGTAATTATCCTATAATTGAAGTTAATTACCCCCAAGCTAAGACAACTTTGTATCTCTATATATATAGGTCATTGATTCAGACGGGATAATGAAGCACATGGTGGTGTTGTTAAGTGTGTTGCGGGTGTGGTTGCTTCTGTATGTTACTTGAAACATTTTAAAATATGTATAAAGTCTCTGCACTTGTTTATTCAGGCACGATTACTGGTAGGGTTGCATGCAGATCGGATCGAATCGGATATGGCCAAAATTTTGATCCGATCCGCACTAAAATCATCGGATCGGATCGGATCGGATCCAATATCTGCAGTTTTTTAGGTTGGATCCGATCCGATTCGATCCGCACATTTGCGGATTGGATCGGATCGGATATCGGATATATTCGCAAAACACAAAAATATTTTTAAAAGCTTATTTTTATTAAAAAAATATCAATAAAATTCATTTTTTTATTCTTTTAAATATGTTTACTCTTAAAATAATATTTAAACATACTTTTCTTAAATAATAAATTAAAATAATACAACATATATGATAATTATTAGTTGAAATAAAACATAAAAAGAATATTTATTTATTTATTTATTTATTTTTGCGGATACGTGAATATGCAGATCGGATATGCGGATATCAACACAAAATCCGTAATCCGATCCGAAAGTCTTGCAGATCGGATCTATATCCGCAATTTTCGGATCGGATCCGATTCATGAACACCCCTAATTACTGGTGAAGTGCACCATTAATAAACCATAACCATCATCAACATAAATTTAATTAAGGAATCATCTACATTTAGAAATAATTATTACGGTCATCAAAATAAACTAAATTTGTCGGACCAACACGTTTTTTTTTTTAAATGGGCAAACTTTTCTAAAATAATACTCATTTAGACTTCAAGCTAAATAGGCTCGATCTAATAATTAACCAAAAAAAATAGAAAAATAAAAGGGCGGCCCGTTTAATTTTTTATTTGTATTTTTCAAAAAAATACCCTTTTTTAAATATTTTTTCTAGTTTAACTCGAAGATTCAATTCACCCACTA
>NC_029794.2:96523052-96548051 GCF_000816755.2 Arachis ipaensis
AAGACTAAATAAAATTTGATTTTTTTAAATATTTTTTAAAATAAAAAATAAACAGACAAACCCGTATAACTGTCGAAATTATGATTAACAGTCTGGTTTTAAAAATTGAGACCCATAAACAAATAAAAAAATTGGTCGACCGGTATAACCTGCGAATTTAAGTGAACAGAGCTTAAACGAGCAGGACTGGCGCATGTGATAGGCCTAGTAATTATGTTGCTACAACCCACCAACATAAGTGATAATTATAAAAAGAGGATATTTGTTTTGTTCGATAGATTAGCTAATGAATAAAAACTCAAATTAGTTTTCAAGAAATTTTAGATCGAATACTTTGGTCCATAATAAATTTTTATTCTAAAAGCCTTTGAAAATTAATTCCATTTGACTGATTGGTCTCTCTATCATTTTGAAGGAGAATAAGTTGTTTTATAATAATAATAATTTTGGGATTTAATTGTCTTAGAATAAAAGAATAATGGAAATTTTATTGTTGCTCAATATATTACTATAATACTGAAGAATAATGAGAATCCTCCTCAACTCTAATCTATAAAAAAAGCTCAACAGCCTCAAAAAATTCTATTAGAGAGATCAAATAGAAAAAGAAAAAGTGCAATTTCAAAGGAACAAGTAGTTTATCTTCAAGAACATGATAACATTAATTTGACAGAAAATGACCTTATCAATTTTCACCAAGCCATGCAGATAAAGTTCTAATCGTCAAAAGTAGATTGATTCCATAAAAGGTGAGATTAAGTCTACAAAAGACAATAACATTTGGAATCCCATAGAATTACCTGAATGTCTAAAATTAATTGGTTATAAATGGATAATTTAAAATCAAAAGAGATTCTAAGGGTAATTTTGAGAGATTAAATCCCATCTAATCGCTAAAAAATTTACTCAAAAGGAAGGCACTCTGATAGATTAACACCCTTATTATTAGAATGTCATGCTTCCACGTGCGACTCTGATAAAGGGGATATTATGACGTCTTTCGTATATTTAGTAATAGGGTATGAGCCTTTACGCGTAAATCTATTGATGGTTTCAAAAAAAACTTAAAAAAATTTTCCAACAATAATAGATAACACTTTTTCTTGTACTTAATGTTAATAATATTTTATAGTAGCACATACAAAACCAATTACAAAACCTACCCCTTTGAATAAAATTCAAATTAACAAGGCGAAGGAAAAAATAAATTCTAGCAACTCATCAACTTGTAAACATACTCTTCTATGCTCCTGTAGTTCCGCACTAAACCTTCACACCTGTAGCTGAAATGGGTGAAAATAGGGGATAAGAACTGGGGAGTTCTTAGTAGGGTTGGGGATAGATATTTAGATTCATACTATCACAGTTTAGACATTCGTAGCCCGACACAGGGAGCCAGAACAATAACTAGTTATAGAAGTTCAAATTAACAAGTAATGAAAATCACAAACACACTCAAGCAATCACAAACAATTCACAACACTGAACCAAATGCAAAATATGCAAACAAGGATGATGCATGCCTAGTCCTATAGCAAGTAATGAGCTCATTTGTCGGTTTCGACCCGCACCAGATGCAATCCAACTCGCAAGTCAGATAAAGCATTCCAGCGACATAACCTCTGCAAGTTTCTACTTTTTGCAGGCGCTGATTCTTTAGCTGAAAGAGTAAAGTATCATTTTTGTCCCCAACGTTTGGGGTAAATCCTATTTGTGTCCCTAACATTTAAATCGTCCTATTTGTATCCTTAACGTTTGTAAAGGTGATTCAATGTTATCCTGCCGTCAATTACACATCATGAGTGCTTTAGTTTGAGTTTTAAAAATCTCTTCTTGAAGTTAGAATACAAATATCCAGGATAGAATCGATGATCTACTCCGAAAAATAACTCATCAAATGTTGAAACTAATTCCTACAACATTTACATAATTCACTTTTCTAGAGACATAATTGAATCTGAACATAAATAGTGGGTATAATATTAAAATCAAACACATCTAAGTAAGACCTAATTGAGAATGAATACATCCAAGTGAGAATAATTAAAAAATATAATCTGATTTGTTAGTATAATTGATAGTAGGATAACATTGAATCACTTTTATAAATGTTAAGGATACAAATAGGACGATTTAAACGTTAGGGACACAAATAGGACTTACCCCAAACGTTGGGGACAAAAACGATACTTTACTCTTAGCTGAAATATGTCGAACATGACCTCTGCAAGTACTTGCAGGCGCTGATTCTCCAGCTGAAGCATGTGATCCTTTCTCCTGGAAGCCATTCCATATTTACGGGCGTCTCCGCATAATCATTCACATACAAAGCCCATGGCTCATTAACATTGATCCTTCGGCACCTTAACCATACTATCGTCACCCTCTCGTGACCTTCCCATAATCACATGTGCCGATTTATCTTCTCTTTTTCTTTTAAAACCAATACCACCTCTTTGTGACATTCTCCAAAACCTTTAAAACAATTTCACTTAAACCAATTCTTCTTTCAAAAGACAAAGGAAACCATATATTAGTTAAACCCCTCAGCAAGGCCTCTAGACTTTAGAGAAGTGACAACCAATCTCATTTCCTTAAGTTCATTAAAAATCCTTAAAAATCATTATTTTCTTAAATTGAATTAATCAAATAAAGTTTCTAAATCAAATTAAAACCAAATCATACAAACCAGAAGTTTCGAACCAAATTTTAAAACTAAAACCAATCCCAGTTTCATCCTTAAAACTAATTCTTTAACTCTTTCCAAGACGTTACAACAGGAAATCATTCAATCAAAATTCAATTACTTTTAAAATCCATTAAAACTCCTCCGAATGAAATTCTTAAGTCAAATTCAAAACATAAGCTCTTTTCATGTTTAAATCAACCTTAAAATATAATACCTTCCTTAAATAAGTTAAAATGGTAAAATAATTCTTTTCTAAATAAATCAAACTCAAAACAGTATAATTCTGTTCTTACTAAATCGACTTCAAAACATATACTTTTCTTAAATGAATTAAACTCGAAACAGAATTATCTTCTTAATAAATAAAAAATCAAATAATACAATTTCTCAAATGTAATCTTTTTCTAAATAACATTTCAAACAAAGTCTTAAATTTTATAACAAAATTTCGGCAACATCTTCCCTAAAACTCGGACTTTGCCACCCTATTCGGGTCCCAACCAAACCATTTCTCAAATTCTTTTCAAATTATTTCCAATAAATCAAAACCATTTCTAATATCAAAACATTTATAAAATCAAACCAATTAAAAATCAAACCGCTTCCAAAATCAAACTATTTTCATATCTCAAATCATGTCATCAATTCTCAATTCATTTCTTATTAAATTTTAATGTCATCATCAAATCTCACCAATTCCACTGGATCACCAACAATACTCCAGCCCCGAATTCATCAAAATAATTTAGTTCTTGGCTACACTTAAACTTACCGAACACCAAACTAATCACAAATATCAATATATCACAAAAATCCAACATAAATTCAATCAAATCTAATCAACAATCAATCACAACTTCAATTTATTTATCCAATACAAATTTAACCGGTGAGAAATTACCAAAACCTACCTCCGTACGAAATGAAAACAACGAAAATTCTGGAGAAGCTTTTTGACCGAGTTGCTAAAGAAGAAAACATCAGAAATCGTCTGTGCCTTCTAGAACTCTAATTTGCTGAACTCAAGGGGTAGGGGAGCTACGTCACTGTCAACTTCTACTGAACAAAAGTGATGCCAACGTGTAGAAGAAAAAGGTACGAACACTTTAATCGAATTAGGACAGCATCTACAGTGCTTTCTTTGTCTCAGAATCAGACTTCTGCTCCAACTCCTCAATTTCAGCCAGAAAATGTCTGAAATTGTACAAAAACACAAAAACTCATAGTAGATTCCAAAAATGTGATTTTAACACTAAAACCTATAAAAACTTAATAAAAACTAAATGAAAACTACTAAAAACTATATAAAAATGATGTCAAAAGCGTATAAAATATCCGCTCATCACAACACCAAACTTAAACCGTTGCTTGTCCCCAAGCAACTAAAAACACAGTAGGATAAAAAGAAAATTAAGATACAATAAATTTCTAAGTTTGAAATGAAGCTTAGTTTCAATTAGATGAGCGGGACTTAGTAGCTTTTTACTTCTGAACCGTTTTGGCATCTCACCATCCATTGAAACTCAAAGATGTTGGCATCTTTAGGAACTTAGAATCCAGATGATATTATTGACTCTCCTAGTTAAGATTATTTTGATTCTTGAACACAGCTTTCTGAGTCTTGGCTGTGACCCTAAGTACTCTGTTTTCCAATATTACCACCGGATACATTCATGCCATAGACACTTTAACTGGGTGAACCTTTTCAGATTGTGACTCAGCTTTGCTAGAGTCCTCAGATAGAGGTGTCCAGAGTTCTTAAGCACACTCTTTTTGCTTTAGACCACGACTTTAACCATTCAGTCTCAAGTTTTTTACTTGACACCTTCACGCCACAAGCACATGCACTACAAAAAAAGCCCTATGGTCACGGTAAAAAACCGTGACCATAGCTAGTAAAAAAGGTGACCATAGATCTATGGTCACGGTTTTGGACCTATGATTACGGTTTTTTACCGTGGCCTATTCTCTCGTGGCCATAGGTCTATGGTCACGGTTTTTTTATCTATGGTCACGGTTTTTATGGTCACAGTTTCAATTTTCAAAATCTGACACTTTAGGCCACGTTTTTTTACCGTGACCATAGGTTAATCTATGGTCACCCCTCCTTAAAATCGTGACCATAGATAAGGCTATGGTCACGGTTTTCACTGTGGCCATAGCCTTTATGGTCACCCCTCCTTAAAACCGTGACCATAGCCCTACCTATGGTCACAGTTTTCACCGTGGCCATAGACTTTATGGTCACCCCACTTAAAACTGTGACCATAGCCTATCTATGGTCTCGGTTTTTCACCGTGGCCATAGCCTCTATGGTCACCCCACCTAAAACTGTGACCATAGCCTTAGCTATGGTCACGGTTTTTCATCGTGGCCATAGCCTCTATGGTCACGCCTCCTTAAAACCGTGACCATAGCCCTATCTATAGTCACGGTTTTCACCGTGGCCATAGCCTCTATGGTCACCCCCTCCTTAAAACCGTGACCATAGCCTATCTATGGTCACGATTTTTCACCGTGGCCATAGACTCTATGGTCACCCTCCTTAAAACCGTGACTATGGACCATCTATGGTCACCCCTCCTTAAAACCGTGACCATAGCTCTATCTATGGTCACGGTTTTTTAAAACGGTGACTATAGCCTATTGTTGTTTATGATATTTAATTTTTTTAAATCATAATCACATCCCAAAATAATAATAATCACAAAATAAATCTAAAAATAAGAAATTAAAGAAATCTAAATCATAAAAGTTTCATTATAAGATAGATATGTTTAATCTTTAGTCTAAACAACACAAATCCAAATAGAGTAAAATTTTTCCAATTACATGTAATACCTCAAAAAGTACATAACACATCAAAATATTACATTTACATAAGTAATTAAGGTCATTGTAAGACCCATCCCATGTGATATTTGTATGGAACATATTTTCTTCATCACATCATATCTTCCTGCACGTAAAAGAAATAAACATGTTAGATATTTAGCAAAAATGGTTTTGATGATGCAATACATATGCAGCAAAAGAAGGGAAACATTCATCCACAGTAACACTCAAGAATTATTCACAACCATCATTCACTTCAAACAGCAGCTATTGCAAGAATGCAGCAGTAGTGATAGCTTAGACTCAGAAATTCATCAAAGTTATCACTACTGCACAAATAATTCAGAATTTATTCATTCCAGCAGCAACCAACACAAGAATAAGACAGCAATAATACTATGCAGCAGCATCATATAATCCAGTTTATCACAAAAATAAAACAATGAAACAGCAACATAGGATCAATAACAGTTTAAACCTAATCAACAGCACCAAGAAAACTAATTTAGCACAGGACAGATCAATGAAGCAGCAGCAGGAAACTAAATTAGAACAGGGCAAGTCATTACCAGCACAGAAAAACCAATTTCAGATAGAATAAACATCAGATTTCTTTGCACACGGACATTGGATTTCTTTTCCAACCGGTTTTCCCTTTACGAAGGCAAACTATAAAAAACTTTTTACACCAACTATGTACTCGTTCTCAAATCTTGGTGAATCTATCCAATCTTTTGACAAAACATGATTAAACCTAATAATGCAAAAATCTGAACTTACTAAACATGGTCTAATAGGCCAATTATAGTGACAATCTAGCTACCATAAACACACTACCTAAATAACTAGAAGATCAAATTATAATATATATCAAGTATGAGTATAAACTTACTGCTTAGTTCTTTCATTTTGAGATGCCATTTGAAGTTGTTATCAACTGTGCCACAACAACTAATCAACTCCTTGTCTTTGCCAGTCCAAAAACAATATCCTGTATGCAAAACAAAACAAAAAAATTCAGGACAATGTAAATTTATATGAAGAATTAAATTATTAAACCTCCCTTCCCTGCCTCTAAATTTTATTTGAAAAAAGAAAAACTATATTTTTTAATTTTATTTTTTTAACATTGGAAAGAGCATTAATCTTTAAAATTGGTCTTTCAATTTAAGTTTTATATGAAATTAATTGTACCTTAATTTTTATTTAAATTTATTAGTAAATAATTTTTTTATACACTTGATTTTGACATTAAAAGGGGATTATGGTTAATTAGAGTATGTAACAAGATTTGAGTTATGATAATTGATAATCAAGTAGAAAGTTAATCAAGTTACTTATAAAAATAGATAGAAGAAAATGACATAAGCATTATTGTTTAATACATTAAAAGGGTGAAATATAAAGCAAGTGAACATGTCAAAAAGGAGAACCAAAAATGGGGTTTGAACTTAAAATTCAAAATACGCGTCTTCCGTTTAATTATTTTGAATGGGTCTTGGTATTTCTTTCACTTTGTAATAGTCTTAGAAAATTCTTGAGTATCCATTCAAGGTGTAGTCAAAATAGCTTGTCAAAACAGCAACCTTCATTGATAATTAGTTTATATCAAACAATAATTAGTTTATATTATATAATAACTATAATTACAATAATATGACATTATTATTTCTGAACTGAGATTTTAATTTTGGGCAAAGTCATTGCTTTAAGGTACAAATTAAGTAGCAGTAGCCAACACAAGAATAAGACAGCAATAATACTATGCAGCAGCATCATATAAACCAGTTTAGCACAAAAATAAATCAATGAAACAGCAACATAGGATCAATAATAGTTTAAACCTAATCAACAGCACCAAGCAAACTAATTTAGCACAGGACAGATCAATAAACTAGCAGCATAAAACTAAATTAGAATAGGACAAGTCATTACCAGCACAGGAAAATCAATTTCAGATAGAATAAACATCAGAGCTCAAACCTAAATCCACTACAAAATCAATTGACTACCTAACCACCTAATTCAACTAAGCTAACCTAATCAAACAGCAACCTAATATATCAAGATATTTGTTTCCATTAGGTGCTCTGCTTTATTAAAGCATTACTATGCCACTCTAAGGATCAAGTACATCTCAGTAAAAATCTTGTGATGTGCAGCTACCAATATCTTCTTCAAACCTTCCTGCCCAGTACTCTGAAGAAACAAAAAATGTACCAAACTTCACCTCAATAAAGTTTATACAAAATTCTCATCATAAACTTCAAAATTCAAATTGCAATATTAACAAACTTGACTCATTGTTCACTGGTTGCATCATACAACAATATAAAAAAATTATATTTATATCTTTCTTGAAATTTTGGGAAAGGAGGGGAGGGAATGTTCTTAAAATTGAAACGATAACATTAAAAACTTGTTTTACTGATTAGAATAAAGTATTAAATTAGCAAATTAGAAAACTTATATACTAAAACTATAAAAACCAGCCGCATTTAAAAGGAGAATGTAATGGGAGACAAGCATGAATGCATCATACATATAATATTCTTCTAAAATAACTAGACATATTAATAGAAGCAGCAACAGCAGTAGTGCTACAATAGATTACAAGTATATGCCCCTAGCTAATGAATGAACAAATTACAAGCCTTAAAAGTTGAAAGTTAAAAGTCAAACTTGCATTCCATTCATGCTTGGATTACAGGGTATCCCTATATGTATTATAGTACACTTTCAATTAGAATCATAGGATACGATATCTAGCTAAAGAGCAACCTAAAGGGACTCTCCGAATGCAGATCAATGCTCATTAGAATTGAAATTATGAGATCAAATTGAAAAAACTTAGCTAATTGTAAAAACTAAACTAATTAAATTGAAATGAAAAGAAAAAAACTTACTTGGAGTGATGATTATGTGTGACGCTCATCATCCTTCCCCCTTATGAACGCGTGTCTGACAAACACTTCTGTTCTACATGAATTAAGCTAGAATGAGTATCTCTTAGATCTCCTAACCAGAATCTTCGTGGCGTAAGCTAGAATGATGGCGGCATTCAAGAGAATCCGGAAGGTTTAAACCTTGTCTGTGGTATTCCGAGTAGGATTCAATGATTGAATGACTGTGACGAGCTTCAAACTCGCGAGTGCTGGGCGTTAGTGACAGACGCAAAAGGAGGGTGAATCCTATTCCAGCATGATCGGGAACCGACAGATGAATAGCCGTGCCGTGACAGGGTGCGTGAGCATAAGATTAACTGAGAGGAGGGGATGTAGCCACTGACAACGGTGATGCCCTTGCATACAGCCAGCCATGGAAAGGAGTAAGACTGATTGGATGAAGATATCAGGAAAGCAGAGGTTCAGAGGAACGAAAAGCATCTCCATTCGCTTATCTGAAAATCCTACCAATGAATCTACATAAGTATCTCTATCCCTTTTATTGTTTATTTTAATCTAATAAAATATCATGTTTAAATCCGCCTGACTGAGATTTGCAAGGTGACCATAGCTTGCTTCAAGCCAACAATCTCTGTGGGATCGACCCTTACTCACGTAAGGTTTATTACTTGGACGACCCAGTACACTTGCTGGTTAGTTGAACGGAGTTGTGTCCACACATAGTAAAGAGCCATAATAATGATTCCATACAATAACAAAGAGTACTACATTAATGTGATCACAATTTCGTCCACCAGAATACTCAATGGAGTGAATGAGTGCTGACACGAAGAGCTTTGAGGGCTATGTACACCAGCGGGGCTGATGCTCAGCTTCACGGGTTGGAGCAAGACTTCGACGGACAGTGGCCTTCGAAGCTGGTGACCGACGACTGGGTTTTGCCTGTAACATACAACAAAAACCCTCAGGCCTCAGCAACCAATAAACTCAGCAACCAATGACAAAATAAATTAAGCTCAGCAACAAAAAATCTCACCAAACAAATCATGAATAGAATAACAATAAGCTCAGCAAGCAAATAATAACCTTAGAACTACAAAATCATGAACAGAAAATCAGAAATAACAACCAAATCACGAATAGAGTAACAATAAGCTCAACAAACAATAATCTCAGCATGCAAATAATAACCTGGGCAAAAAAAATCATGAAAAGAAAATTAGAAAAAACAATAAAATATTAAATTAGCAAATTAGAAAACTTATATACTAAAACTATAAAAACCAGCCGCATTTAAAAGGAGAATGTAATGGGAGACAAGCATGAATGCATCATACATATAATATTCCTCTAAAATAACTAGACATATTAATAGAAGCAGCAGCAGCAGTAGTGCTACAATAGATTACAAGTATATGCCCCTAGCTAATGAATGAACAAATTACAAGTCTTAAAAGTTAAAAGTTAAAAGTCAAACTTGCATTCCATTCATGCTTGGATTACAGGGTATCCCTATATGTATTATAGTACACTTTCAATTAGAATCATAGGATATGATATCTATCTAAAGAGCAACCTAAAGGGACTCTCCGAATGCAGATCAATGCTCATTAGAATTGAAATTATGAGATCAAATTGAAAAAACTTAGCTAATTGTAAAAACTAAACTAATTAAATTGAAATGAAAAGAAAGAAACTTACTTGGAATACTCAATGAAGTGAATGAGTGCTGACACGAAGAGCTTTGAGGGCTATGCACACCAGCGGGGCTGATGCCCAGCTTCACGGGTTGGAGCAAGACTTCGACGGACGGTGGCCTTTGAAGCTAGTGACCGGCGACTGGGTTTTGCCTGTAACATACAACAAAAACCTTCAGGCCTCAGCAACCAATAAACTCAACAACCAATGACAAAATAAATTAAGCTCAGCAACAAAAAAGCTCACCAAACAAATCATGAATAGAATAACAATAAGCTCAGCAAGCAAATAATAACCTCAAAAAAAATCATGAACAGAAAATCAGAAATAACAACCAAATCATGAATAGAGTAACAATAAGCTCAACAAACAATAAGCTCAGCAAGCAAATAATAACCTGGGCAAAAAAAATCATGAAGAGAAAATAAGAAAAAACAAATAAATCTATTCCAGCAAACAATAACCTCAAAAAATCCAGCTAATCAGCAAATGAATTACTAACAAATTACTAACAATAACCTAAGCTAATCCAGCTAATCAGAAAATCAACTTCTAAACCCTAAACCAGCAAGCAGACGCCGAGGAAATGGCTGTAAATTTTGTGAACAGAGTATTACTTACCAGCGGCAAGGAGGAAGGCGAGCAACGGCGACGGCAAAGGAGGTGACACCGACGAACACAGAGAAGGCGAGCTCGGCAAAGACAACGACCCGGTGGGGGCTGTGGTGGTCAAACCCGTCGCTGCGGTGGCTACAGGATGTAGCAGCTGCTCGATTCGTGGCTTCTAAGGACTATGGTCCTCAGAGAAGAAGAGAGGAGCGGTGGGGCCTGTGGTGGTCGAACCCGTCGCTGTGGTGGCTACAGGACGCAGCAGCTGCTCGATTTGTGGCTTCTATGGACTATGGTCCTCAGAGAAGAAGAGAGGAGCGATGGGGGCTGTGGTGGTCGAACCCATCACTGCGGTGGCAACAGGACGCATGCAGCAGCTGCTCAATTTGTGGCTTCTATGGACTATGGTCCTCAGAGAAGAAGAGAGGAGCGATGGGTTTGTGTCTTTGTGAAGAGAGGAGCGATGGCTTCTAACGGACGGGCATTATTGAAACGACGAGAGAGGGAAGGAGGGTGTGCGTGGCTGGGCAGGAAAGCACTATGGTTCTCTTATTTATTTTAACCCTAACTTAGGAACTTAGAAGATGAGGAGGAGGGAATGGGGAAATTTGGGGGGGAACATACGAGGGAATGGGGAAATTTTGGGGGGATGAGAGAATTTTGGACGACGCCGTTTTGGACAGGGTATCCTATGGTCACCCTTTTTTAAGAAACCGTGACCATAGACTCTTTTAGGTCACCCTCCAAAACCGTGACTATAGATACTTTTAGGTCACTCTCAAAAACCGTGACCATAGACCCTTTTAGGTCACCCTATCAAAAAACCGTGACCATAGACTCTTTTAGGCCACTTACCAAAACCGTGACCATAGACCCCTTTAAGCCACCCCCTAAAACCATGACCATAAACTCTTTTAGGCCACCCCCAAAACCGTGACCATAGACCACTTTAGGTCACCCCTCAAAACCGTGACCATAGACCCTTTTAGGTCACCGTTTTTTGAAAAACCGTGACCCTTTTCCCTTTTTGGTCACTGTAAAAAACCGTGACCATAGACCCCTTTAGGTCACCCCCAAAACCATGACCATAGACCCTTTTAGGCCACCCCCAAAACCGTGACCATAGACCACTTTAGGTCACCCCCTAAAACCGTGACCATTGACCCTTTTAGGTCACCCTTTTTTGAAAAACCGTGACCATAGACCCTTTTTTGTCACTGTAAAAAACCGTAACCATAGACTCCTTTAGGTCATCCCCCAAAACCGTGACCATAGACCCTTTTAGGCCACCCTTTTTTAAGAAACCGTGACCATAGGTACTCTATGGTCACCCTTTTTCTTAAAACCGTGACCATAGCTTTTTTTTTTTTGTCACGGTAAAAAACCGTGACCATAGACCCTCTATGGTCACGGTTTTTTACCGTGACCAAAAAAACTGTGGCCATAGACCTAAAATGTTGTAGTGATGGTTAGGGACAGCTTAGTTTAGCCGCTTAGGCCAGGATTTTATTCCTTTGGGCCCTCCTATCCACTGATGCTCAAAGCCTTCGGCCCTTTGACCCTTGCCTTTTGGTTTAAAGGGTTATTGACTTTTTCAATCTACCATCCTTTTCCTGCATTTTTGGGCAGTAATGAATTTTTTGCTTTTTCTTTTTTTTTCTTTTTCTTTTTTGCCATTTTTTTCTTTCTTGCATGCATATATTTTTTTTCTTTTGCAACATGCTTTTTCTTTTTCTTTTGCTGCTTTTTCTTGTTTTAAGAATCAATTTTTAGATTTTTCAAATTATCAATAATATTTTTCCTTTTTTCTTATTCTTTCAAGAGCCAAATTCTAAAATTTCAACTTCAAATATGCACTGTTTAATCATACATTTAGAAAACAAAAGCAAATGACACCACATCAACATAATTAAACTATTCTGATTTTAAACTTGAAATTCATGTATCTCTCAATTCTTTTCAAATAAAAATTTTCTTTTAAGTAAGGTGAGAGATATATGGAATATTTTACATCTTTAAGACATCAATGCAACTGATCAAGCAATAAGAACAAGAGAACAGATAACATAACAGAAAATAGAAAAATGACAGAAAAGGAGATAAAGAGAACGAATCCACCTGGATGATGATGGCTACTACTCCACCTTGAGGATCCAATGTAATTCTTGATCTCTTCAATGTCACTCCTTTGTCTTTGTTGAGGCAGATGCACAGGCTCATGTGCATGCTCTCTAGTTTGCTCTATCCTCTTCTTATATACTTAAGAGTGGTAGAAGTCACAAAGCAGAGCTTTTGCAACACCAAACTTAAGAGTTTTGCTTGTCCTCGAGCAAATATGATCAATCGAGAAGAAGAAGGTGGGGTAGGTGGTGATTCTGTGAGACCTACTGGTCCTGGCGGCTAGGGAATCCAGATTCCCTACTTTTCTAGTTGAACACTTAGTAAGGGCATCCTTACTGGCGTTCAACTTTGACACTCTTTCCGGAGTGTTCTGTTTTCACTACTGTAAAATCTGTCTCTTGACTGATGCATATGGTCATGACTCTGACAACTGAAAAAGAAAAACAAAATGAAAGAAAATAAATATGGTTGAGTAAGGTTGGGTTGCCTCCCAACAAGTGCTCTTTTAACGTCACTAGCTTGACTTCACTGTACTTAACTTAGTAGCAGTGTTGAGCCTCCTAGCTCTATATCTCCTTCAAGGTAATGCTTTACCCTCTGTCCATTGACAGTGAACCTGGTTTCAGGATCTTTTCCTTGAAGTTCTATGTGTCCGTAAGGCGATACTCTTGTAATTACATATGGTCCCTTCCAGCAGAATTTGAGTTTTCCAGGGAATAATCTGACACTTGAGTTGAAGAGCAGGACTTTCTATCCTGGTTCAAAGACTCTGGAAGCTAACTTCCTGTCATGCCACATTTTTGCCTTTTCCTTATAGATTTTTGCATTTTCAAATGCTTCTAAGCGGAATTCATCCAACTATTTAATTAGAGCAACCGTTTCTCCCCTGCTGCTTTAGCATCAAGGTTGAGGAATATAGTAGCCCAATAGACCTTATGTTCTAGTTCCACTGGCAAATGATAGGACTTCCCATATACTAACTGATATGGTGAAGTTCCAATGGAGGTTTTGAAAGCTGTTCTGTATGCCCATAGAGCATCATCAAGCTTTATAGCCCAATCCTTTCTAGAGGCACTTACTGTCCTCTCTAGGATTCACTTTAGTTCTCTATTTGAGACTTCAGCTTGCCCATTTGTTTGGGGATGATACGGTATTGCTACTTTATGGTGAACTCTGTATCAGCTCAAGACAGAATTTAGCTGTCTGTTGCAGAAATGAGTTCCTCCATCACTGATTAGTGTCCTAGGGATACCAAATCTGCTGAAGATATTCTTCTGGAGGAACGTCATTACCACTCTAGTGTCATTATGAAGGCGGGAATAGTCCCTTGAAATCTATGCCCCATACGTCAAACAACTCAATCTCTAAGATTCTTTGTTGAGGCATGCTGTGACCATAAGGAAGATTGCCAGTCCTCTGGCAACTATCACAGTTACGGACGAACTCTCTAGAATCTTTAAAGAGAGTAGGCCAGTAAAAGCCACTTTGGAGTACCTTAGTGGCTGTCCACTCACCTCCAAAGTGTCCTCCATAGTCAGAGCCATGGCAATGCCATGGAATTCTCTGTGTCTCTTCTTCAGACACACAGCGTCGAATTATTCCATCCGAGCATCTCTTAAAGAGATATGGCTCATCCCATAGGTAATATTTTGCATCATGCATGAGTTTTTGAGCTTGCTGCCTGGTAAACTCCTTGAGAATGAACTGTATAGCCTTGTAGTTTGTAATCTTTACAAACCAAGGTACTTTTCAGATGGCATAGAGTTGCTCATCTGGAAAGGATTCGGATATGTCAGTGGAGGGAGAAGAAGTCCCTACTATTGGCTCAATCCGGGACAAGTGATCAGCCACCTGATTTTTTGTCCCTTTTTTGTCTCTAATTTCTATATCAAACTCTTGTAGGAGTAATACCCATCTTATGAGTCTGGTTTTAGACTCCTGCTTAGTGAGTAGATACTTTAGAGTAGTATGGTCAGTATAAATAATGACCTTAGATCCTACTAGGTAGGATCTGAACTTGTAAATGGCATAAACCACTACAAGTAGCTCCTTTTCTGTAGTAGTGTAGTTTTTCTGCGCATTATTTAATACGCGACTAGCATAATAAATGACATGCAGAAGTTTGTCATGTCTCTGACCTAGGACTGCGCCAATTGCATGATCACTTGCATCACACATTAGCTCAAATAGCAAGTCCTGATTGGGTGCAGAGATGATAGGAGCAATGACAAGCTTGGATTTCAGAGTTTCAAAAGTATGTAGGCATTCTTGGTCAAAGACGAATGGAACATCAGTGGCCAAGAAATTGCACAGGGGTTTAGCGATTTTAGAAAAATCTTTTATGGAGGAAACTTCTGATTGCCTTGACACTTGTAGGTGGAGGCAAGCGTTCTATTACTTCCACCTTAGCTTGATCCACCTCTATCCCCTTATTTGAGATCCGATGCCTAAGAATAATGCCTTCAGTTACCATGAAGTGGCATTTCTCCCAGTTTAGAACTAGGTTTGTTTCTTGGCATCTTTTCAGGACCAGGGTCAGATGATCAAGACAGGAGTCAAATGAGTCTCCATACACAGAGAAGTCATCCATGAATACTTCAAGAAATTTCTCTACCATATCAGAGAAGATGGATAACATGCATCTCTGAAATGTGGCAGGCGCATTACACAGGCCAAATGGCATTCGTCTATAGGCGAACACACCATATGAACATGTGAATGCTGTCTTCTCTTGATCCTGTGGATCTACTACTATTTGATTGTACCCGAAATATCCATCCAGGAAACAATAAAAAGCATGAGCTGCCAGTCTTTCTAGCATTTGGTCAATGAAGGGTAAAGCAAAGTGATATTTCCTGGTGGCGTCATTGAGTCTTCGGTAATCAATGCACATACGCCACCCTGTAACTGTCCTTTTTGGGATCAGCTCATTCTTTTCATTATGAACCACTATCATTCCTCCCTTCTTAGGAATAACCTGCACAGGACTCACCCATGGGCTGTCGGAAATGGGATAAATAATTCCAGTCTCATAGAGCTTAGTGACTTCCTTTTGCATTATTTCCTTCATAGCTGGATTCAACCGCCTCTGTGGTTGTACCACTGGTTTGGCATTATCCTCCAGCAGGATTTTATGCATGCATCGGGCTGGGCTAATGCCCTTAAGGTCACTTATAGTCCACCCAAGGGCGGTCCTATGTCTTTTAAGCACTTGGATTAGTGCTTTTTCTTCCTATGGCTTTAGTGTAGAGCTTATGATCACAGGATAGGTATCACCTTTTTCTAGAAATGCATATTTCAGGGAGAAGGGTAATGGCTTAAGCTCATGCTTAGGAGGCTTTTCTTTTTCCTCAAAGGTTTTCAGAGGTTCCTCTAAATCAGGTTGAGTATCATCAAGGATGTCATCTAGCCCTTCCTTGAGGCTTTCGGCCATGTTGACCTCTTCCACCAGGGAATTAATGAGGTCAATGCTCATACATTCCTCAGGAATGTCTGGGTGCTGCATAGCTTTGACAGCATTTAGGACGAACTTTTCCTCATTGACTCTTAGGGTTACTTCCCCTTTTTCAACATCAATGAGGGTCCGTCCTGTAACTAGGAAAGGTCTTCCTAGGATAAGGGATGCACTCTTGTGCCCCTCCATGTCAAATATCACAAAGTCAGTGGGAAAGGTAAAAGGTCCAACCCTGACAATCATGTCTTCAACTACTCCCGATGGGATTTTAATAGAACCATCAGCAAGTTGAAGGCACATGCGGGTTGGTTTGACTTCATCAGTCAAACTAATCTTCTTTATTATTGAAGCAGGTATTAGGTTGATGCTTGCTCCAAGGTCACATAGAGCTGTCCTTGTACAAGTATCACCTAGAGTGCATAGTATCATAAAGCTTCTAGGGTCTTTAAGCTTCTCTAGTAAGCTGTTCTAAATTATTACACTGCATTCCTCAATGAGGAGGACTGTTTGTTTATCTCTCCAATCCTTCTTATGACTTAGAATGTCCTTCATGAACTTTGCATAAGAAGGTATCTGTTCAAGAGCCTCTGCAAAAGGGATCTTTATCTCTAATGTTCTGAGATACTCCGCAAAGCGGGTAAACTGTTTATCCTTTTTCTCTTGACAGAGTTTCTGAGGAAATGGCATCTTAGCCTTATAATCATCAACCTTGGTTGATGAAGACCGAATGCCTTGTATGCTGGAATGGGGTTACTAGCTTGCTTAGGAGGGTTGTTATCAGTGAATGGCTGACCTCCCTTGCTTAGGCGTTCAACGCCCATGCTGCTTCCCCCCTGGGCGTTTGAACGCCCAGCCTCTGCCCTTTCCTGGCGTTCAATGCCAAGAGGGATACCTTTTTTGGTGTTTGAACGCCCAGTCTCTATCCTTTCCTAGCGTTCAACACTAAGAGGGATGTCTCTCTGGGCATTTAAACGCCCAAAGTCATTTTGTGTAGAGACTTGGGTATCCTCAATGGGCTTTTTGTTTTTATTGTACCGAGGTTGGGTGCTTAAGGTTTTCCCACTCCTCAGTTGGATAGCCTGGCATTCATCTGTTATCTGCTTATATGACTGCTGCCTTGTTTGACTCAACTGGGCTTCTACATTTCTGTTAGAAGCCTAAATTTCTCGTAGAGTCTCTTGCAGTTTCAGCATTTATTGGACAAGGGTTTGTAGTTGCTAAGTCAATGGGCCATCCTGCTCTTGAGGATTAGGTTCAGCAACTACTATCTTAACCTCTCCTTTTATAGAGGTCTCAGGAGATGAGTATAGATGCTAATTAGTGGCAACTGTCTCAATAAGCTCTCGAGCCTCTCCAATGGTCTTTCTCATGTTCATAGAACCACCAGCAGAGTAGTCCAAGGATATTCTAGCCATGTCTGAAAGTCCATAGTAGAAGATGTCTAACTGTACCCATTCTGAAAATATTTTAGTGGGACATTTTTTTAGCATCCTCTTATACCTCTCCCAGGCATCATAAAGAGATTCACCATCTCCTTGTTTGAAACCTTGGATGTCCAGTCTCATCTGGGTCACCGTTCTTGGGAGAAAGTATTGGTTTAAAAATTTGTCCACTAACTATTTCCAAGTTTTTAAACCAGCTTTAGGCTGGTTATCCAACCACCTTTTGCTTGGTCCTTCACTGCAAAAGGAAAAGCAATAATCTGTAGACATCTTGGTCTACTCCCTCACTGTGTACTATGTCAGCAATCTTTAAAAAATCTGCCAAGAATTTTGTAGGTTCCTCCTGAGGAAGTCTAGAATACTAGCAGTTTTACTGCACTAGGGTAATAAGTTGAGGGTTCACTTCAAAGCTACTAGCTCTGATGTGAGGTATTCTTATACTTCTTTCGTAGAAGTCAGCAGAGGAATTTGTATAAGATCCCAGAGTTCTCTTGAACTCTTCATTCCCACATGGGTTCATGATTAAGAAAGGTAGAAGATGAAAAAGGAGGAAGATAGAAGGAGTAGAAGAAGCGATAGAAGTAGAGAGGATAAACAATAATTAAAATATATTTTTGTTTTTATTTTATTTATTTATTTTGAACCAAAATTAAAAATTAATTAATTAAAAAGAATTTAATTCGAAAAAGAGAAGAGAAGAGTAGAAGAGCTAGTTAGGAAGTTTTGAAAGAGGAGAGAGAGAAGATAAGCAATTAATTAAAAAGAGATTTGAATTTAAGATTTGAAATTTGAAAATTTTAATTTTTGAATTTTAAAAAAGGTTTGAATTTTGAAAGTTGAACTTTGAATTTTGAAATGAGATAAGATAAAGTTTTGAAAAATATATGATTTTTAAAAAAAGATAAGATTTTTAAATTTGAAAAGATTTAATTTTTGAAAATTGAGAACTAAGATAAGATAAGATAAAAATTTTGAAATTAAAATCTGAATTTTTAGTTAAAAATTCCGAAAAAAATGGTTTAAAATAAAAATAGAAAAGATATTTTTTATTTTTTTGAATTAATGATGAAAAAGAAAAACAAGTAAAAGACTCAAGACTTAAAATTGTTAGATCCAATGCCCCTAATTTTCGAAAATTTTTGGAGGAAAACACTAAGGGACACCAAACTTAAAAATTTTAAGATCAAACATAAGGAAGACTCAAGAACACTTCAAAGACTCTCAAGAACAACAAGAACAAGAAAAAAACACCAAACTTAAAATTTTTAGAAAACTAAAAAGAAATTTTCGAAAATTAAAGAAAAATAACAAGAAAATACCAAACTTAAAAATTGAAACAAGATTTAACCAAAGAAAAATTCTTTTTGAAAATATTTTAGAAAGAATGACTCAAGGAACACGAAAATTTAACCAAGAAAAAAATAAAAGACTCAAACTAAGAACAAAAATTAAACAAATAAAATAAAAAAAATATTTTTGAAAAGATTTTTATTTTTTTCGAAAAATTGAAGAAGAGGAAAATAAAAATAAGAGACTCAAATCAAAATTATACTCTTGTAAAAATCAAAGACTCTCAAACAGAAAGCTAAGGATGCTTTAAAATAAACTGCATGAAAAAGGTTTTTTGGAAAAAGTTTTAAAATTTTTGTAATTGAAAAACAGAAAACAGGAAAGACTCAAACAAAATCAAAGATCAAACAAAGAAAAGAAAAATATTTTTGAAAAATTTTTGAAATTTTTCGAAAATAATTAAGAGAAAAATAAAAATAAAAGACTCAATTAAAAACTCAATTAAAAATGATCAAGAAATAAAGTACCTGATCTAGGGAGCAAGACAATCCGTCAGTTTGTCGAAACTCAACAATCCCCGTCAATGGCGCCAAAAACTTGGTAGCACGAATCCCCACACCTTCGTACTGTTGTACCAGCAAGTGCATTGGGTCGTCCAAGTAATACCTAAGCGAGTCAGGGTCGATCCCACGAGGAATGTGGTTTGAAGCAAGCTTTGGTTATCTTGCAGATCTTAGTCAGGCAGAATCAGAAGGTTGTTGGATAATTAATAGTAATGTTGTATATGGAGTTGGTTGAAGTATGATGATCATGAAACTATGAAAGAAAAAGGGGTAGAAAATACTGATAGGAATAGAGTTGAGAGTTGGAGTTGCTTTGTCTTTTTGAATTAACTCTGGTACCACTGCTCTCTTTGCTTGTGAGTGATTTCTTCAATGGCAGGCTATATGTGATTGACACCGGTTTGAGCAGCTGCCAATACTCCTCCGGATCTGAACCCCAGGTTTAGTGTGGATCCATCTCTACTTGAGGGTAAAGCGCATACAGTCCATCCTCCTTTATGATCCTACTCAAAATGTCACAGACAAGGTCGGATATTCCGGATCAGAGAATGCTGCATCTTTGGGTTCTAGCCTCTACCACAGAGACCCTAATCTCCCCAGAAATTGGCTGAACTAATGTCTTGAGAAGTCTCCAATGAAGTCGTGGATTAGCCGTCTGAGAGATATATATTCAAGCTGTTGGTCGTCCTTGTCCGGTGAAAAACACATTCTGACCCAAGTAGACGCAGGTGTTTGTCAGGCACGTTCGTCTTAATGTGATGAACAGAGCTAATTGGTTAGATCATCCTATTCACCATGATGAAGTATGAATATACATCTTAGAATTAATCAAACACGGATCGAAAAGAAACAGTAGTACTTTTATTAATTCATAGGACTCAGCAGGGCTCCTCCCCTCAACCTAGGAAGTTTAGAAACTCATACTGAAGTAAAAATACAAAGAAAAAATGAAAATAGGGCTGAATGATCCCCTTGATTATGTAAAATACACTTTAAATACTAAACAGATGACTAGTAAGGGTAAAATAGTTTATTTAGTGCTAAAATCCACTTTTGGGGCCCACTTGGTGAGTGTTCGGGCTGAGTTTTAATGAGATCCACATACTAGGGGACTCCTTGGGCGTTGAACGCTAGCTAGGGGGTCCTCTCTGGGTGTTTGGACACTGATCTCTGCTCTTTGGACGCTGGACGTCTGGAAGGGGGCAGGAAGCTGGCGTTGGACACCGGTTTTAGGCCTTCTAATCCAAAGCAAAGTATTGACTGTTATATATTTCTGGAAAGTTTTGGAAGTCAGCTTTCCATACTCGTTAAGAGCGCTCCATTTGGGCTTCTGTAGCTCTAGAAAAGCTCTTCCGTGGTGTTGGACGCCAGTTTTGGGCCTTCTAATCTGAATCAAAGTATGGACTATTATATATTGTTGGAAATATCTAGAAGTCAGATTTTCATAGCCGTTTAGAGCACTCCATTTGGACTTCTGTAGCTCCAGAAAAGTTCTTCCGAATGCAGGTAGGTCAGATCCGGACAGCATCTGCAGTGCTTTCTCTGTCTCAGAGTCAGACTTCTACTCCAACTCCTCAATTTCAGCCAGAAAATACCTGAAATTGTACAGAAACACAAAAACTCATAGTAGAATCTAAAAATGTGATTTTAACACTAAAACCTATAAAAACTTAATAAAAACTAAATGAAAACTACTAAAAACTATATGAAAATGATGTCAAAAAGCGTATAAAATATCCGCTCATCATTTACTAATCTAAGTCTGAGCGACTCAAGCTAGTTCAACTGTAAAATCTTTTTAGCTAGTGCATCTTGAAAATTAACCCAGTTCAAATAAATAAAATCAGAACAGAGAATAAAAACCCAACAACCCTCAACTAAAATTATATAAAAAAACAAAATCAACAACTCTAAACTTGTAAACCAAAATAAAAAATAGAATTTAAAATCATAAATCAAATAAAATAAATCAGAATAAACCCTAAATCAAGATTTCATCAATTAGAAAGATAACCAAAAATTCAGAATTAAAAAATAAAATCAGAATCAATAACCCAACCATAGAATCAAAAACAACCCAACCAAGTGTTCATTACAAATCAAAATCAACAAGAAGACTAAAATAGAATTAAGAAAAATAGAATAAAAAAAAAGTCAAAACAACCCTGAGGGTTAGGCTCCATTACAGAGAATGAAGGAGATGCAGAACGGTGAGACGACGACAGCAACGAACCAAAAACCAGAGACAGGGGGACGGCATGGCTTCAACAACAGAGACGAAGAGACTAGACGGATGACACACGACTTCAACATCAAAGACAAATAGGGCTGGATGGACGACACACGGCTTCAACGATGACGAACGGATTCAACGGAGGGCGCTTGATGAGTGCTAAAGTCCGATTTAGAAATTTTACAAGTTTAAAACTCAATATTCGTTGTACCTCCGGAATTTAACACTCTTCAAAATTTAGTAAAAGTATCTCAAAGTCCAAAACAATAACCGGGAGTTAAATCTCGAATCGTTCTCTCTAGAAATCACAATCGAAGGCATTATTATTGGCTATAGGAAATCGGGGTTTTGATAGCAATTAACAAAAATTTAAATAGCAAGAAATTAAAAGACCAAATAATGAGTAAAAGTTAAAAAGAATTATAGTAGAAGTAATTAAGACAATGAACTAGGAAAAGAAAGTAAATTTAATTGCTAAAAAGACCTTGGCAAGGGTTGAGGAGTAAGGATCACTATTCTTGTCACTAACTACAACATAATAATTACAAAGAATAAACCCAATTTGCCAACCTCTATAAATTGAAGAAAGTCAATTAGGCTTAATTAACTATAATTCACAAGTTCTAACCAACTTTCTAATTGAATTAGTAAAAGATTAGTATTAGTGAAAATAAAATTAATTAATATCTATAAATTATCAATCAACTTGGATATTAATGATTCAAGGTCATTCAATTTTTCAATCCAAGTCAAGAAAGAGATAACCTACTCTATAACTAAGTCAAACATTTTATTAAGCACCTAGAGTGCATAAACATAAAATTTTATAAATTACAAGAAGTAGTAAATAAAATAACTACACAATTAAAAAAATAATAATAACATCACAATTAAACAATAATAAAACATAAAATATTAAATTCATTAAAGAAAAATGAGAATTCAACTAGGATTTATAAACTAAAATAGTAAACTAGAGGAAGTAACAAAAAATTCTAAGAAACAAGAGTAGTAAAATAAGAAATTATAAATGAAAAACTACTATTAAACAAACTATGACCTAAAAAACTCCCTAAAAAAAGAAAAATGAGTGTGTGTGAGTGTACTATAGTCTCCTTTTCCAAGATTTTTTGCTTCAAAATATTATCTCCCATAAGTGCTGAGGGCCCTTGAAAAGCCCAAAACGTGAATACATGTGCTTTATTAATTAAGGGATGTGATCCAATTTCATGCATGCGAGAAAAGCAGCGCATGCTAGATTCTTATTTTGGTTAGAAAATTTCGTTTAAGTGAAATTCTCGCTTGGGCAAGAAAATTTCGTTTAAACGAGCCGTCAGATAGCTTCTCTTTTAAACTTCTTTTCGAATTTTCTTTTTCGTTCCATTTTTTTCGATCTTTTGAGGCCATTGGTATACTTTAATCCTGAAACATTTTTATAAATTTTATCACAGTATCAAATGACATAAAAAGAGATCAATAAATTAATAATTAATAATTAAAAAAATAAAAAACATATTTTTTCACACACAGCTTTATTAAAAGTAAGATTTGAAAAACTCAATTAATTAAGTCAAAATTATGCAAATTATTTGATAAATTTCATATTTTTAAAACAATTTAAAATGATAAAATATAGTTTATCAACACTGCAATTGTGGGAGACGGAAGGCACGGGGAAAGAGGCTCACTCAGTCACTCTCTATGTGTGGATATGCTGTGTGCGGCGACAATGATGAACAAGTGTAAGAGAGAAGATGTGCTGCTGTATGTGTTTTCAAGTTTTTTCTTTCAGAACTGAAAAATAAATCAAACCGATAAAAAACTCCAAAAATTCTTTTTTTTTTATGTTTTTTTTTATTTGTCGATTTTCGGTTTGTCAGTTTTATTCGGTTTGAATTAGTTTTAAATACCCGTACTTACTAGCACTTTATTCCTCACTGGATTTTCAACTTTTACCATAATACCCATCTTTTTTCTTATCAATCTTGATGTTTTACTGCTCATATATTCCAAGAGAACACCATAAATTTGTACCCAGAATTCTGTGAAGTTATGTTCTACTTCATAAATAGATTTATTTTGAGACCATAGTTAAAAATTTCTCAAGTTACCTCTTATGCTCCATGGCCCTCTTTTGATAACCTACAACCCCCGTCTTGTGTTGCTAAAATTCACCAAAACCTTATTCCTTCTAACTTCTGAGATGGATATTCCATTAGGGTTGTTCAAATTTTCATTAGTGCATTTTTACACGTTCTAAAACTGATATCTTTGTCAGAGATAATCTTTTCTATTAGGTTGAGGTAACTTGAGTCAAATGCAGATTGTTCCTCCTGTTTGAAATTTAAATTTTTTCTTCTATAGATTATTTCCATATAGTTGTCATGATGTTGCAGTTTGCTGAAGTTTGGCATTGGTCTCTTTCCTATGCTGTCCTGGATGCTTGTATTAAGTTTTTGTAGTGGTCTTGATAGGTTTTGAGTCTGAAAAGTTGTGTTTAGCAATCTTGTTTTTGTGTTAGAATGTATGAATTGTTTGATGTGTTTGTGATTAGTATTTTTGTGATCTCTCTTGCAGCACTTCGTGCTAGCTCAGGCACTCTCCATTATAGAGAAAAGCACTCTCCGGTTTGAGAGCAATTGGTTCTTCTTGGCTTTTTGGCCAAACAGCCTTTTTTTTGTTTTGGTGTGTCTCACAGTCTAAATACGGCACAATCTTTTAGATATCACCAAATCAGTCTAAATCAAATTATGGATATAGCTCAACACATAAAAGCCCAATAATCATCCCAATATAGTTACCCAATAGTTGCCACTGAGCCCAACTTGCTTTCTAGTTTCTAAACACACATCTCATCCATTTGAAACCCAATCCTTTCTTATAAATAAATAAAAGAAAAGTCCAACTTTAGACACACCAAAAATAATTAAAATCTCAATTAGTTCTCTACAGTTTTGCACTGGAAAAATGGTGTTACCTTGTCTTTCTCGGCGTATGTATGGCGGAACCAGTTGTTACTTTGGCACATCTTGCGGGAAATTTTTCATAAATAAATTAAAAATAAACCATTTTTTTGGTGTACAAATAAAAAATATTTTTAAAAAATAAAATATATCAATTTTGTAATCCAAAATCTACATTGTTTGGAGAAAGAAAAAT
>NC_029794.2:96548098-96549644 GCF_000816755.2 Arachis ipaensis
ATCCCTTTTAGTATTTTGTGTGTGTGACTTGTTGTAATATGATCTTAAAAACGGAAAGAATTTATATTTAATTTTTAAGAGACTATTTCTTCTATAATTGGGTAAGAACATTGAGTAAAAGAAAATGGTGAGAGAAAAAATGGTTTGATTTGAAAAAAAGAATACTCATTTTCCCTGAGTTGAATTGATGTGCATAATAGCACTGTTAACTAATCAAATGCTTATATTTGTGATAAAATTTAGTCCTCAAAAGAATAATTATAGTATCTTGGTTCTCAAAATATTAACATTAATTAATTTTTGGACGTTTGAAATAACACTATTTTTTCTTAAACTAACTTGAAACGACTCTAGATTTTCGAATTATTAAATTGATGATACAAAAATATCAATTTTCCACCAACTTGTCACTTACCAATGACTGGGGAACCTTTTTTGTTTTTTGCTTGTAGAATTGAAAATCTAAATACAAAAACGTACTCCGATCCTTCTTTACATTGATAGCAACTAGCAAGTTTCGTGTTATGCCAACGCATTACTCAAATGCCATGACCTATGTATGAAATTATTTAATTATATAAAATATTTTTATTTTAATAATCAATAATATATATTATTTTTAAATATATTTTATAAATATATATTAAGAATAAGGTTGGACACGCTAACACATGATAGTATTTAAATATGTTTAAGCGTGTCTAAAAAAATATTTTTTTTATTAAGACACGATTGAATACAAAAGATACGTGTATCGGACAAGTGTTAATAAATGTCGTATCCAAAATGTATCTAATATCCGAACACCATAATTCAGCAAAATATCTGTGCTTCATAGCTCAAATGATTCAACGATTTTCTGAATCAAAAAAAAAAAAAATCAACAATTTTAGTTGTAGAGCAAAAGATAAAAGGTGAATGCTATGATGTCTAAAAAATGGTGTCTATTTATCAAAAAAAAAATTAAAAATTAATATTAATTTAAAAATATAAAAATAAATTATTTTTAAAGAATCAAAATTTACCACAAAAAATAAGTTAGGCAAAAGTTAGGCAACAATTAATAGATACCATAAAATTAGTAAAGATAAAAAGACATGATGCTGTATTTGAAAGAAGTGGATAGTGTTAATTATTTAATCTAACCCTTCATTGCTTTTTCTTTCGTATTTATTTTTGGTTCTACTTATAAAATTAAAGATAAAAAATCACATTTTATTCTCTTAATTGTTAAAAAAATTTGAAAGGATATATTTCCGTATTTGAATGCTAAGCAAAAGGTAACAGTAAATGTCTTAAATGATTAAAAATATTTATCCAATTAATGTGTAAACAACAAATATTGAACTTGCAAATAAATTCATTTTTTCCTTTTTTTGTCTATCTTTTTAACCACATAATTTAATCTTCCACCACCAACCACCTACCACCATCGTTGGCCATCGCCTCTGGCCACCATCAATTATGGCCATCATCAACTGACCACCGTTGACCGTAGCTGTCTTTTACCTTAAATTTTAAATTTCAATAATATATTTTAAATATT
>NC_029794.2:96549686-96579257 GCF_000816755.2 Arachis ipaensis
AAGAACACCATAAAAAAATATTTGACTAAATTTTTATTATTATAATCCTAAAACATGTTTTAGCTAAATTTAATTTCTTTTAGGATAAACAACTGTTATGGCCTAGCCCAAGCAGTTCACGGGCCGGCCCGACCCGAGCAACACCCAACCCGAACAGTCGGGGGCGAGACGCTCAGACTCCGATCCGGACACGCATCCCTGACAAGCGTCCCTGACAGCTTCGCTACAGCTGTGCAAGGGAGGCCTCAAAGAAGGTGGGCCTGTCCCTGCAGGACCCACCTCTGACACGGTATAAATGTGGAAGGATCTACCCTTCCCCTAAGGTACGTCACATACCAACCACCCCCTTTTTTCGCCTGCACACTTGATTGACTAGAGTTTCGGAGTGTCTTTGCAGGTGACACCCCCCTCTCACATCTGAAGAGCTCGGGACCTCGCCTACTCCAACCCGGAGACGTACGACCAGACGACTTCTCCTTTGTTAGTCAGGATATTCACCCGATCCGTCCGGTACCCGACCTACCGAACATTGGCGCCGTCTGTGGGGAAGGTCCATGGACTTCGTACTGGTCCAAAGTGGAACAGGCCGCGAGGCCGGGCCCGGAGGGGACGCTGCCGCGACTACTTCCCAGCAGCGCACAAGATTCCCTCCAAGACACCCAACACAATCTCGCGAAGGACGCCCCTTCGGGGGAACTAGCGACAACCACGCCAGAATAATGCAAGAACTGCGCCACAGGATGCAAGACTTGGAACACCGGCTGGCAGACAGGGAACACGACCAGCACACCCCAGAACAAAGCCACTCCCGCTCTCACTCTAGGAGCCACTCCAGACGCACGCCCAGCCCCCAGGCCGAATCCGAGAGCGCTGGGGAAAGAGGACGCGCGAGAAGACGCCATGACCCCATCATCTATGCCAGACAAGAAAGGCGACGCACTACAGGTCGAGGAATCGAAGACGCTCGTCGGGAGGACGACGAAGGAAGAACGAGGAGAACACGGGGACCCGTGATAATGAGGGCGACCCCATTTCATCGTTCCATACTCGAGGTCCGGCTGCCAAAACACTTTGACAAGCCAACGGACATGAGGTACGACGAAACGCAAGACCCGTTGGAACATCTCACGGCCTTTGAGGCTAGAATGAACCTTGAGGGAGTGGGAGACGAGGTAAGGTGCCGCGCCTTTCCGGTCACTCTGGCGGGGCCTGCAATATGGTGGTTCAATAACCTCCCGCAGGGCTCAGTGACCGGCTTCGCAGACATCAGCCATGCCTTCTTAGCCTAGTTCACGACCAGGATTGCAAAGGCGAAGCACCCAATCAACCTGCTCGGGGTGACCCAGCGACCCGACGAGTCGACCAGGAAATACCTAGACAGATTCAACGATGAGTGCCTGGAAATCGACGGGCTGACGGACTCAGTCACGAGTTTGTGCCTGACGAACGGACTCCTGAACGAGGACTTCAGAAAGCACCTTACCACGAAACCAGTGTGGAGTATGCAGGAAATCCAATGTGTGGCCAAGGAGTACATCAACGACGAAGAAGTGAGCCGAGTCGTGGCTACCAACAAACGGCAGCCCTCTCACAACCAAGACCGGCACCGCGGAAGCGGAGAAGGACAAAAGGAACACGCCAGAGACGGCGGCCCGAGCAAGGCTCCCAGACCATTCCCTCGTGTCGGGAAGTTCACCAACTACACTCTCCTTACCACGCCGATCATGGAAGTTTATCAACAAATTGCCGAAAAGGGGATCTTGTCGAAGCCTCGACCACTGAAGGAACGAACAGGGGGAAACTGAAGCCTCTACTGTGACTATCACAAGGGCTATGGGAATAAAACCCAAGACTGCTTCGATCTAAAGGACGCACTGGAGCAGGCCATCAGGGATGGAAAGCTAGCCGCATTTTCCCGCCTCATAAGGGAGCCGAGGCGACAGAATCGCGACCACGACGGTGAGGATAGGACTCGGGCACCGAAGCGACGCCAAGAACCGGAGGACGACGACCGGGGCCTCACCATAGTGAACGTGGTAATAGCTAGGAATGCAGCACCTAGGTCAAAGTCGGCACACAAGAAAGACGCCAAAGTCCTGGCGGTCTCCTCATCCTCTACGCGAAGCACTAGGAAGCCATTTCGTTCGGCCCGGAAGATCAGTGGTTCGACGAGATCGGAGAGAGTCCTCCCATGGTCATAACGGCCAGAGTAGGAACCAGTCTCGTCAAATGAATCCTTGTAGATACGGGGGTGGACTCGAACATCATGTTTCGCAATGTGTTCGATACTTTGGGCCTAAGGGACGCCGACCTACAGACGCACCAGCACGGTGTCGTAGGGCTTGGCGACCATTTCATCAAGCCGAATGGCATAATCACCCTGCCGATCTCACTGGGACAAGGACAGGGGAGAAGAACGGTAATGGCCGAATTTGTGATCCTACGGGACTCCACCGCCTACAACATCATCCTGGGGAGAAAGACAATCAACGACCTAGGAGGAGTCATCAGCACGAGGATGTTAGTAATGAAGTTCATAACTGAAGAAGGGTCAGTAGGATCTGTGAGAGGAGACCTGGAAACGGCAGTCGCTTGCGACAACGCCAGTCTCTCGTTAAGAAAAAATTCTAAAGAGGCATCGGGAATATTTCTCGCCGACCTGGATGCCAGAGTCGATGACAAACCGAGACCCGAACCCGAAGGGGACCTGGAAAAGTTTAGGGTCGGGAACTCAGAGGAAAAATTCACGTTCGTGAATAGGAACCTCCCCCATGAGTTAAAAGAACCTTTGATGGAAATGATCAGAGCCAATGGCGATTTGTTTGCCTGAACACCCGCCAACATGCCGGGCACAAACTCCAGTCTCATGTCGCACCACCTGGCCATCAGACCGGAAGCCAAACCAGTGGCCCAAAGGAGGAGAAAAATGTCTCAGGAAAGAGCAGAGAAAGTGGCCAGACAGACGGCCGGCCTCCTTGAAGCGGGGTTCATCTGAGAGCTGGACTATTCGACCTGGCTATCAAACGTGGTCCTGGTAAAAAAGCACAATGGGAAATGGAGAATGTGTGTGGACTACTCTGATCTCAATAAAGCATGCCCTAAGGACTGCTACCCCCTTTCCAACATCGACGCACTCGTCGACGCGGCTGCGGGATACCGGTATCTGAGTTTCATGGATGCCTACTCCGGCTACAATTAGATACCGATGCACCGGCCAGACGAGGATAAAACGGCGTTCATAACGCCAGGAGGGACCTACTGCTACAGAGTGATGCCGTTTGGCCTAAAGAACACTGGGGCAACATACCAGAGACTGATGAACAAAATATTCAGCAACCTCATCGGCAAGACGGTGAAAGTTTATGTGGATGATATCCTCGCAAAAACCACCCGCCCTGACGATCTCATAAGCGACCTGGAGAACGTGTTCGCGTTCCTCCGACAACACGGCATGAGGCTCAACCCGCTTAAGTGCGCCTTTGCCATGGATGCCGAAAAGTTCCTGGGATTCATGATAACCTAGAGGGGAGTGGAGGCCAACCCTGAAAAGTGCCAAGCAATACTCCAAATGAGGAGTCCGGGCTGCATCAAAGACGTTCAGCGGCTGACGGAAAGGCTCACAGCGTTGTCCCGTTTCCTCGGTGCATCGGCAGCAAAAACCCTACCCTTTTTCACTTTGATGAAGAAGGGAATAGCATTTGAGTGGACCCCTGCGTGCGAAGAAGCCTTCAACCACTTCAAAGAGATTCTAGCAGCACCCCTAGTGCTCGGGAAGCCGAAAGCCGGAGAGCCACTCTATCTATACCTAGCCATCACAGAGGGGCGCTCGCAGTGGTGTTGGTGCGGGAAGAAGGGAAGGCCCAGCAACCGATCTACTTTGTGAGTAGAGCACTGCAAGGGGCAGAACTCAGATACAGCAAGGTGGAGAAGCTGGCACTGGCACTTCTGGTCTCCTCCCGCCGATTGCGACAGTACTTCCAGAGTCACCAGGTGGTCGTGAGAATGGACCAGGGGATTCGTCAGGTGCTCCCAAAGCCTGATCTAGCGGGAAGAATGATTACCTGGGCCATCGAACTATCCCAATACGACCTAGGCTACGAGCCCCGACACGCGATTAAGTCGCAAGCAATGGCAGACTTCTTGGTGGAAGTAACTGGGAATCCAACCGAGGACACGGACACACGGTGGAAGCTCCATGTAGACGGAGCCTCCAACCAGACGTCCGAGGGTGCCGGGATCATTTTAGAAAATCCGGCCGGAGTCATCTATGAACAATCGGTTAAGTTTGAGTTTCCCGTATCGAACAACCAAGCAGAATACGAAGCCCTCCTAGGGGGTTTGGTTCTAGCTCAAGAAGTCGGGGCCAAGAGGCTGGAAGTATGCAGTGACTCGCAAGTCGTCACTTCGCAAGTGAATGGAAGCTACCAAGCCAGAGACTCACTGCTACAGAAATATTTAGAGAGGGTCAAAGAGCTGAGCAAACAATTTGAAGAGGTCACAGTCCAACACGTTCCAAGGGAGAGGAACATACGGGAAGACCTCCTATCCAAGCTGGCGAGCACCAAACCCGGAACCGATAACCACTCCCTCATCCAAGGCATCACGAAAGAGCCAGCAGTTGCCCTCCACCTGACCAAAATAGGCCCTTCTTGGATGGACTCCATCGCCGACTTCTTGAAAAACGGCAAACTCCCCCAGGACGAAAAGGAAGCCAAAGCGGTAAGAAGGGAGGCCGCCAAATATACAATCATACAGGATCAGCTATTCAAAAAGGGACTCAGCCAACCTTTGCTGAAGTGCCTGCACCCCGACCAGACGGACTACGTACTCAGAGAAGTCCATGAGGGGTGCTGCGGCCACCATATCGGGGGCAAAGCCCTAGCAAGGAAGCTCATCCAAGCTGGATACTACTGGCCGACAATGATGAATGACTCCAAGGAGTTCGTAAAGAAATGCGCAAAGTGTCAACAAAACGCCAACTTCCACAGAGCGCCAGCTTCCGAGCTGAGTTTACTAACGTCCACTCGACCTTTCGCACAGTGGGGAGTCGACCTCTTGGGACCCTTCCCAGTTGGCCCGAGGCAGGTCAAGTACCTCATAGTCGCCATCGACTACTACACCAAATGGATAGAGGCTGAGCAGCTCGCTAGCATATCCTCATCCAATTGTAGGAAGTTCATGTGGAGGCAGGTGATAACCCGTTTCGGTATCCCAGAGACCGTCATTTCGGATAACGGGACGCAATTCACCGACAAGAAGTTCACAGAGTTTCTCATCGGCTTGGGGATAAGACAGAAGTTCTCCTCAGTTGAACACCCCCAAACAAACGGGCAAGTGGAGTCTGCAAATAAGATCATCTTACTAGGTCTTAAAAAGCGTTTAGATAGCAAAAAAGGTGCGTGGGCCGACGAGCTTGCCTCAGTTCTCTGGTCCTACCGAACAACCGAGCAAAGCTCCACAGGAGAAACCCCCTTCCGCTTAACGTACGGGGTCGAGGCAATGATACCCGTGGAGATCGGTGAACCGAGTCTGCGGTTACTCTTTGCAGGAGTAGAAGAAGCAGTGGACAAAGACCTGGTAGACGAGGTCAGAGAGATGGCTCACTTGTCAGAGGTAGTGCTGAAACAGAGGATAGCCCTACGATACAACACCAAGGTCCTCAGAAGGGAATTTGAAGAAAGAGACCTCGTCCTACGACGAAACGACGTCAGGCCACTGACCCTAGGAGAAGGAAAGCTAGCGGTAAATTGGGAAGGCCCCTACAGAGTCAAAGAAGTGCTTGGCGAAGGTGCCTACAAGCTGGAAAGACTCGATGGCAAAGAAATCCCGAGAACATGGAATGCAGGTAACCTAAGAAGGTTCTATTCATATCTTGGGCACACCGGCCAAGCGGCCTGACGAGCTAGATAGATGTTTACTTTTATCAGATGATAATTTCCAATGATTTACTTTTATCAAATGCCTACCACGTTTACAGATTTGTTTAGCTAACGACTAATTTTTACTTGTCTGAATTCTTCCATCTACTATTCCTCAATATGTGTCCCAAACAATCGCATTCTTCAACGGTAACCTGTGACTGATCACCCCGGGAGCCAGTCGGATCACAGCCACAAATAACGACCGTGATAATTGATTAATGGACTTTTGATGGTTTAGAATTTTCTCAATTGAATGAATTCTCGTTGTAAAGTATAGTTCTACACCAACAAACAATCCTCTCAATCAAAAATATTGAGTTGTCACAAAGAACAAACCCCAAATAAGAATTAACCGAGGTATTAAGACTCCGGGTCGTCTCACGAAGAGTTAGAATGAAATGTATGCTTATTGGCTATGAAGGATGTAAGGGGGGGTTTTGGTTGATTAGAGGGGCAATAAAATAAAAAGACAAGAAAAGTAAATAAAAGATTAGCGTCAATGGAAACAATATTGGCTAACAACTCTAGATCATTAACATGAGTTGGGTTTTCATGAGTCAAGATTGCCTAATTACTCTTTCCAAGCCAAGAATGCTCAAAATCTACTCTAACATCCTACCAAGCATTTTGTCAAACACTTGGTAGGCATACAAGGAAAGCATAGTAAAATTGCAAGGAATGTAAATCCACACTACTCAATTGCAAGGAATTAAACAACAACAAATCCAAATCAACAATAAAGGAACATGAATCATAAATTGCATTGAATTGAAAATAAAAGAACCAAAAAGTGCATCAACAACAAAGTAGAGAATTACATGAATGAGATACAAAATTAAAGAGAGAAAGAGTAGAGGAACAAGGAATTATAAAAGAAAAGTAAATCAAAGCATGAATTGAACCTAGATCTAAGATGGAAATTAACCTAACCTAATTCTAGAGAGAAGAGGGAGCTTCTCTCTCTAGAAAACTAACTAAAGGCTTATGTTGGCTAAACTAATTGCTCCCCCCTTGCCCAAGCTTGAATTCTGCATGAAATAGCTTCAGAAATGAGTTGGGTTGGGCCCAAAATGCTTCAGAAATCGCTGGGGGCGATTTCACTAAAGTGGGCCACGGCAGAATCGGCGCGCACGCGTACATGGCGCGCGCGCGCCCCTGAGCGCGAAGTAACATATGGCAAATTTTATATCATTTCTAAGTCCTGGATGTTAGCTTTCCATTGCAACTGGAACCGCCTCATTTGGACCTCTGTAGCTCAAGTTATGGTCATTTGAGTGCGAAGAGGTCGGGCTTGACAGCTTTACGGTTCCTTCATTTCTTCATGAGTTCTCCCGCTTTGCATGCTTTTCTTCTCACTTCTTCCATCCAATACTTGCCTTATGAACATGAAATTACTCAACAAACACATCAAGGCATCGAATAGAATTAAAGTGGATTAAAATCACCAATTTAAGGGCCCAAAAAAGCATGTTTTTACATTTAAGCACAAATCAAGGGAGAATTACAAAACCATGCTATTTCATTGAATAAATGTGGAAAAAGGTGATAAAATCCCCCAAAATAAGCACAAGATAAACCACAAAATCAGGGTTTATCAAATCTCCCCACACTTAAACTAAGCATGTCCTCATGCTAAAATCAAGAAAGAAACAAAAGGTATCACATTTATTCAATGCAAACTACTAACTAAATGCAATCTATCTATATGTAATCTATCTACATGAATGCATCCACTTGGTCAAAATAAGTCAACTTCCAAGAATACATATACAAACACAAGGGCTAAGGCAATAGCAATCACTCAACCCACAATTAAATTGAATTATTAAAAAGATTTTACAAACTTGCAAGAAAAGATTATCATGGGTGGAAATATGTAATTGAGTGATCGAACCCTCACTGGATGTGTATCCGCTTTAGTCGCTCAAGTGTATGGGGTTGATTCACTCAATTCTCCCCTAATCATGCTTTCCAAAATTTATTTTTCATCTAACAATCAACAATTACTTTATGCATGCATACAAATATCATGAGGTCTTTCCCATAGGTTGTAGTAGGGCTAGGGTCAAGGTAGGATGCATATGGTTAAGTGAGCTAGAATTTCGAATCTTTGATTAACTTAAACTCCCCACCTAACCTATGACACCCTATACAATTCTAAACAAACCTAACTACCCATTCTTCACTTTTTCACACACTCATGCATTCTCTTTTTGATCACCACCCATATGCATTGACTTTTATTGAACCTTGCTTTGGGACATTTTTGTCCCATTTTTATTGCTTTTCTTTGTCTTTCTTTTCTATATATTTTCTTTTTTTTCTTTTTATATATACATATATTTTTTTTCTTTTTGTTTTTCTCATTTTTTTTCTTTCAAGCTAAAATGTATACAAGAACATCAATGCGTATGGTTTACACATGATTAATACATGAGTATGTACCCAATTCCCAAAATTTTTTCAACAAAAACACAAACACACTTTTATCTCTACCCAATATTCCCAACTCTCCCAAAATCAATTGATAAACACTCTCACTAGCCTAAGCTAATCAAAGATCCAAATTAAGGGACATTTATTGTTTTTCACTTAGGCTTGTAATGTGCTACAGTTAAAAACAAATGGGTTAAGCATAGGCTCAAGATTGGCTAACAATGGAAGATAAAAGGTAGGCTTATTTGGGTAAGTGAGCTATTTGAAACAATGGCCTCAATCATATAAATGCATGTATACACAAAATAATGGACATAAAGAATTAAACAAATCAAAGATTACAATCATAGGAAGAGAATAATGCACACAAGAATGAAAGTAAGTGGTTATGTATGATGTAACCACACAATTAGGCTCAAATCTCACATGCTTGTGTTCTTAGCTCAAAAATCATGTTCCACAAAGTATATAATTCAAGCAAGTTCTAAAAAAAATTTTTTTTTTCAATTGGGGTGCCCTATAGATAAAATCCTTGGAAAATATCATGATTTTGACTAAGCTTAATATATACATATGCAAAATAAGAAAATACAACTAAAAATCCTAAAATGAAATGCAAAAGTGTTGGAATTAGAAACTTGTCACCCAAAAATGCCGAGCGGTCGGACGACCTCCCCACACTTAAAAGTTTGCACCGTCCTCGATGCACTCAAAGATGAGCAAGGGGGTACGGCGACTTTCCAAGTTGCTACCTTCAACTGGTAGGTCAACCGGTGCTGCGTGTTCTTCTCCTGCTTCTGTTTTTGCTTATGATGATTCATCCTGAACATAGAAAACAGGAGATAATAAGACAAGTAAATGCACAAGCAAGGAAGCATGGATTGTTAGAATGAGGTAAATCACTAGAATTGAGTGAGTGAATTGGTGTGACAATAATGAAAAATAAGTGTGTGGGTCCTAACTTGCATGCGGTTTAGAACTCACACTCTAGTATTTAAAAATCATGTCACAATTATATAAAAGAGAGCATGCACTTCACTCATTCTAGTGTGCTTGAGATACTTTAAAAGACTTGTGGGTTAAGTCAACCACACAAGTAGTGAAGAGGCATAAGAGCATTCAAGCAAAAATCAAGCAATTGTGAAATTGGATAATGCATAGGCATTGATTGATGTGTAAGTGGACTTAATAAACATAATGGTATATGAAACTTACACCACAATCAATGACACCTATTGAAGTTGTTGCGACACCTAAATGACATAGAGGTGAAAAACATGTATGCTATGGAGCTTAGGAAAAAAAAGATAGAAGTGAAAATCAATCACATAGCAAGCATGGTCCACAAAGCTTAAAAAGCTCAAAAATATTGATGTTTGGTAGTGTTGGATGATGTTTGAAGGGTGGAAAGAAGAGAGGAGAAGAGAGAAGAAGGAAAGAAATGGAAAGATGAGAAGAAAAGAAGGTGAGTGAAACAGGGCAATCCACGCGTGCGCGTCATGTGCGCGTAAGCGTGGATGGATGAAATGGAAGCGACGCGGGCGCGTACGGCACGCATGCACGTCGGTGGGTTATTTCGAGAGTGGCGCGTCCGCGCAAGGTACGCGTGCGCGTGCCCTTGGGCACAAAGTTGGCACACTCCAGGCACAACTCTCGGGAAAATGTATGGAGGGGTGGAAAAGTTCAATCCACGCGTACGCGTACATGGCGCGTCCGCGTGGATGGTCGAAAATGCTTAAGGCGCGCCTACGCGCTAGGTGCGCGCACGCGCGGGTTGGTGCTCTGTTTTTCAAAAATTGTTTTTACACCAAACCAAGCATTCCAAACCTCCAAACAACTACCAAAACATCATAAAACCTTATTTGACCTACTAGACTTCCAATTAAACTCAACTAATCAAACAAAACATGAAATTAAACCTAAATTACCAATATGTACAAAAGATAAAATGAAAAGATGTTACCATGGTGGGTTGTCTCCCACCTAGCACTTTTGTTTATTGTCCTTAAGTTGGACTTATGGGGAGCTCCTCATCAAGGTGGCTTGTGCTTGAATCCATCCTTGAACATCCACCAATGCTTGGACTTTCATTGTGCTTTATCATTCAAAGTTAATAACTCCAAGCTTTAATGGAGTTCTTCACAAACCATAGGCTCCCAAAGTTGATCTTCCTTGTGCGATCAGGGATCCCACACTTTGTTTTCACACCCGTCCTTGAGTTGATCATGGTGATTTTCTCCGGGTGGCAAGAGAGATGAATTCTCATAGGAGCACCAATTTATTCTCCTAGACCCGTCCAATTGAGCACTAGTCCAACCTTTACTCCTTGAAGCTTCAACCATAATGAGCCTAGACTTACAACGCCAACCACGAAACATCTTTCTTTTACGCTTCATCCCACAAAGCATCCTAAGTTGGCCATCCGTTTCAAGCAAACCATATTCAAGTGGGATAATAAAGCTAATAGAAATGAGTTTCAACCACTCAAATGAAGGTGTAGATGGCAACCTAGGCAAAGGTGATTCCAAAGGTCTTGACAAAACGTATTCAATTCCCATCCTCCTTTTTCTAAGGACTTCCACCTCTTCACAAGATCTCTTAATTTCAATCCTTTGTTCAACAATTTTATCTAAACATTCTCCCTTACTCAAATCACAAATGGGAGGACGAGAGAGATTTACCTCCACATTGCTTTCCATCTCCTTGGGAGAAGGTTCTTCATGCTCAAAGGATTCTTCACCACTAAGACTTGATGCTTGATCTTCATCACCAAGGGGACTAAATTCTTGCTCTATCCCATCCAAGCCTTCATATGGAATGTGCCTTGGAAGGTGTGCACTTCCCTCCCTAGCATTAATTTCAATCATCTTGGAGGGGTTTTCTTCAACTCTATGTTCCCAAGGTGGTTCCACATCTCCTAAGTCTTCAACCACTTCTTCCCCTTGTTCAATAATCCCTACCTCTTCCTCTTGTTGTATTTCTTGCTTTAACTCCTCTTCTTCGCCTTGGAGCTTCAAGTTCACTCCCTCACTAAGCTCTTTGGTTACTTCCCCACATTCCACAATGGAAGTGCCTTGATCGCATAGGCTTAGGCAGGATGAGACTATGTTGCTAATGGCTTCTACCATGATAGCCGTTTCACTCTTAACTCCTCAAATTTCTTTTCATCCTCCTCGTGTCGCCTTAAGATATGAGATTCAAGATCCCTTAATTCTAGCATGAAGGATTCATCGGAGGGTGATGGTGGAAGAGAGGGTTCATTGTTTGAGGGAAAGGTATTATGGTCGGAAGGTGGTTCTTCTTGGTAGGGTTGTGGTGGTTCAATATTTTCCATTCTTTCCATTTGTTGCACAAAACACTCCATGGTTTCTTGAAATCGATCCAATGTCTCCTTGAAACAATCCTTTGACTCTTGTTCTTCCTGGATATCATGAGTAGGATCATATGACTCTTGGATTGGAGGGCATGAATATTCTTCCATGGGAGGTTATGGTGGAAAGTAGTATTCATCTTGTGGTTGGAAATTTTCACACATTGGAGGTGGTTCATCTTGAAAATGTTGATGTTGGAATGGTGGTGGCTCTATGTGTGGCTCATATGGCTCATATGATTGTTGGTGTGGTGGGTATGGATTAGGGTCATATGAAGATGGTTGGTGAAAGGATGGCTTGTGAGTATGGTTGATGGCTATGTTGAGGATATGGCTCATAGGTGTATGGTGGTGGTTCTTGGAAGTCACAAGGGGATTCACCATAGCCATTGGATTGATATGCATCATAAAATGGCTCTTCTTCATAGTGAATTGGTAGAGGTTGTTTCCATGAGGATTGATCATATGCATATGGCTCCTCCCACCTTTGATTATCCCATCCTTGATGCACATCTTCATTGAAGTTCCCATTTCCTACAACATAGTTGTAATTACACTCATAGCCAAAGTGAGAATTCATAGTGAAAAGTGAAAATAAGAGATAAAAGCTAACAAGAAATAATAAAACAAAGTCCTAAAACTAGCAAAAACTAACAAGCAATCCAAAAATCAAGCAATTCACAATATTCACATATATACAATAACCAATAACATAACACCATTGCAACTCCCCGGCAACGGCGCCATTTTGATTAACGGACTTTTGATGGTTTAGAATTTTCTCAATTGAATGAATTCTCGTTGTAAAGTATAGTTCTACACCAACAAACAATCCTCTCAATCAAAAATATTGAGTTGTCACAAAGAACAAACCCCAAATAAGAATTAACCGAAGTATCAAGACTCCGATAACCTAATTCTAGAGAGAAGAGGGAGCTTCTCTCTCTAGAAAACTAACTAAAGGCTCATGTTGGCTAAACTAATTGCTCCCCCCTTGCCCAAGCTTGAATTATGCATGAAATAGCTTCAGAAATGAGTTGGGTTGGGCCCAAAGTGCTTCAGAAATCGCTGGGGGCGATTTCACTAAAGTGGGCCACGGCAGAATCGGCGCGCACGCGTACATGGCGCGCGCGCGCCACTGAGCGCGAAGTAACATATGGCAAATTTTATATCATTTCGAAGCCCTGGATGTTAGCTTTCCAACGCAACTAGAACCGCCTCATTTGGACCTCTGTAGCTCAAGTTATGGTCGTTTGAGTGCGAAGAGGTCGGGCTTGACAGCTTTACGGTTCCTTCATTTCTTCATGAGTTCTCCCGCTTTGCATGCTTTTCTTCTCACTTCTTCCATCCAATACTTGCCTTATGAACATGAAATTACTCAACAAACACATCAAGGCATCGAATGGAATTAAAGTGGATTAAAATCACCAATTTAAGGGCCCAAAAAAGCATGTTTTTACATTTAAGCACAAATCAACGGAGAATTACAAAACCATGCTATTTCATTGAATAAATGTGGGAAAAGGTGATAAAATCCCCCAAAATAAGCATAAGATAAACCACAAAATCGGGGTTTATCAATAATATGACCAAGACGGTCTCAACCACGTTACCAATGAAAACGGCAAAATGGACCCAAGCAATAAGTCCACACCGGAAAAACGGTAACGAAAAACAAAATACCGCTAAATAAGCAAAAGACGATAATTACTAGCCGACCAAGCGACCCAAAGTATAAGTGAGTTTCAAAAGATCTACACCAAAAAGCCATAAAGCTACATAAAATCACAAGGCATAAGAGTTCACTGGTAACGAAAAACAAAATACCGCTAAATAAGCAAAAGACGATAATTACTAGCCGACCAAGCGACCCAAAGTATAAGTGAGTTTCAAAAGATCAAGCCATAAAAGCCATAAAGCTACATAAAATCACAAGGCATAAGAGTTCACTTTCGAGGCATATCGACAATCTTGCCGTCCTGAATCGTCTTGAAAACCCCAATCGCCGAGGTGTCGAAGTTAGGAGCTACGATCTTCACCTGAGCCTTGAGAGCCTCCTCAGTCATGAAGATCGCATTCTTCCCCTGTTCCTTGGTCGCCTTATGCTTCCTCTTGAGCTCTTCGACCTCAGCTTGAGCAGCTCTAGCCGACGAAACGGCCTGGTCACGCTCCTTCTCCAAGGCTGCCACCCGACCCTGCGCGGCATTCAACTGGCTCTCAAGAGTCATCTCCCGCTCGACCAAACGGGACACGGTCTCACCGGAAGCTTTCAACTTCTCCTTGGTAGAGGCAGCTTTCTCCTCAGCAGCTTTGAGCTTCTCCCCTGCCTCGGACAGCTGCCCCTGGAGCGACTCGACTTGAACCTTGAAATCGTTATTCGCCTTGGCAGAAGACTCAAGTTTCTTCCGAAGTGCCTGCATCCCCGACAACTCAAACTCGGCCTTCCGAGCTATCACAGCTCCATGGAGCAGAGTACGATACATCCACCTTGCCTAGCCCGCCAATTCGGTGCCATGGAAGTGATCTTCCGTGCCAGGGATCAGCTGGGAGTCAAGGAAAGTGGCAGCGTCAAAATTCCTCTCCATGACGGTAAGAGTTCCTTCCGGGCTGGAGGAGGCCCTCTGCCTCTTGGGAGTAGGGACAAGCTTGAAATCATCATACTCCCGCTGGATGGAGGACGACTGCCCAATACCGGCCGCCTCCTCGAGAATAGGAGAAGCCTGCGTCCCAGCAGAATTCTTGTCGGACATCGTGGTGTCTTGAGCAGAGGGCACAGTTTGGCCCCCCTTCTCCTCGGCAGGGCCTTCCGACTTCCCGTCGACCTTTTCGTCCGTCTTCTCCTCGTCGCTATCCTCTAAAAAGGTCTTGACCAAACCTTCAAGCCCAGTTACCGAGGCAGACATCTCCACTGCAGCAAACAAACAAACACGTCAGTCGTGAAGTCGGGAATAACAAACAATGATAAACAACACAAAAGTATAAGACAAAACGGCTCACAAATATAACTCCTGGCGGCCTCCCGTTCACCCATAAGGAGGTGGGGGTTCACAGGATTCCTTCCAAAAGCGCAAACAACACATCGGTAATCCTCTTATTTACAGGGGACATTCCCTTGTAGGTCACCTTTATGAAGGAGTTGGACCCCGCCCCGAAACTCCAATACGTCGGGATGAGGCGTTCTCCCTCTACTGACAACCAAAAGGGACGGCGACCTTTGACAGGGCGAACTTTGAAATATTTGTCCTTGAACCCATGATAGGAGTCCTCGAACAAGCCAAATATCTTCCGACCCTGGGCAGATCGGAAAGACAGGAACCCTTTCCTCGCTTTCCCTTGTTTGGAAGGGTTAGTAAGGCTGAAGAAGAAAAGAAAGACATCCACCGACGCCGGCAGCTCGAGATATTCACAAACCATCTCGAAACAGCGGATAGAGGCCCAGCTGTTCGGATGAAGCTGCGACAGAGACACGGATATCCGATTAAGAAGCGACATCTGGAAGTCGGAAAACGGTATGCGAACGCCCACCTGGGTGAACATGGCTTTGTAAAACCATATCCAGTCGGGAACCCGGAGGAATGAAAATTAATCTCATACAGCCGCTCATTGGGGGCAGGAATGAAGACCTCGTAATTGGCCTCCTCATCTGTCCCCCCACAGAGATACTCGGCTTGACGGAATTCCGTCAACTCCTCCAGATCCATCCGGTTCGGCGAATCCTTCACATCGGAGGTCACCCAGGCGTAAGGGTCATAGCTCGTGGCGGAAGGGGAAGCCCGAAAAATGACGCGAGGCATACCTACAGTGGGGGTACCACTCCGTTAGTCTATGAGGTCGGGTGCCTAGGAAAAACCCAGAAACTATGTCCACCCTATTCAACAGTTAAGATCAGGCATAGCTAAAGTTATCTATCATGCAGGCTACCTAAAAGCCTAACCTAGAATGGTACCCCTCCCCTAACACATCTACTTGACACTAAAAAGTCATCCACCAACAAAAATCAAACAAGACAGCAAGAACACAAAGCAGGTACAAACAACAAACGTACGACAATGAAGCAGAAAAGAGAGAGGAACAAAGATTACCTGAATCGGTTGCGGAAACTGAGAAGGAAGAAGGAAAGATACACAGAGATGCTAGGACGAAGCTCTGGGATGCTCTGGGATTTTCTGGATGAAGGAGAATGAGATAGTAGAAGCAAGAGTGTAAAGGAAAAAGATCAAAGCAAAACTGTTTAAAACTGCCACCCAGGAAGCGCGAAAGACCTAGGGGCAAAATAGTCTTTGCATACGAGGTTTTCCAGCCCATTATGAGCATTAAATGCCCTACGCGAAGAACGAGGCGACAAACGGTCGCTCCAACAACGAACAGACACGCGCACAAGAGGCACGTCCACCCCATGGACGGCCGGCCTGACGACGCCACACGAGAAAGGAGATGACGCGCCACCAACTATTCTCTCGATCGTTGCTGGCATGTCGGGGGTACTATTACGGCCTGACCCAAGCAGTTCACGGTCCGGCCCGACCCGAGCAACACCCGACCCGAACGGTCGGGGGCGAGACGCTCAGACTCCAACCCAGACACGCGTCCCTGACAACTTCGCCACAGCTGTGCAAGGGAGGCCTCGAAGAAGGTGGGCCTGTCCTTGCAGGGCCCACCTCTGACACGGTATAAATGGGGAGGGATCTACCCTTCCCCCAAGGTACGTCACATACCAACCACCCCCTTTTTTCGCCTACACACTTGACTGACTAGCGTCGGAGTGTCTTTGCAGGTGACACCCTCCTCTCACATCTGAAGAGCTCGGGACCTCGCCTACTCCAACCCGGAGACGTACGACCAGACGACTTCGCCTTTGTTGGTCAGGATATTCACCCGATCCATCCGGTACCCGACCTACCGAACAACAACTAAAATAATACTCAAAAATTTATATTATTGACAAAAATAACTTTAAAAAATAACAACGAAATAAATAAGTCATTAAAAATTTAAAAATATGATAAAATAAAAATATCATTTTCTTATAAGTATTTGGCGACCATTTATTTTTTTGTTCTATTACTTATTTTATTTATAGTGTAAACAAATTAACTATAGCCATATATCTCATTTTACAGTATATATAAAATATGTAAGAAGATTAAGTTTAGGCATATATCATTTATACTATAAACAAGATAAAGAAATAATGAACTTAGTCACAATATAAACAAAATACAAATAGTTATCTCGTTTTATGTGTAAATGAGATAAAACGACAAGTTTCGCTCAATTATATAAGGAGATGCAAGTAGTAGTCTTCCTCACAAAAACTTCACTCCTTCTCCGTTCTTTTAATAAGTTTAGTAAGAATGTATAATTGTGAGTATATGTTGGTGAGTATGTATCCTAATTGTCACATAAGGAACAGTGACAAAAGGGTTGTATTTGAGTATGAGAGTCCGATTCTTTTGCACATACATCATTTGGATTTTTAATATTTGACGTTCATGGAAGAATGATTGCTCAACAAGTGATTGAGTTTTCTGCAGAAGTTGGTAATGTAGGTGGTAGTGATTTTGGACACTCTAAATTTGTCTAAAATGACCTACCTCTTACACCACTCTTTCTGCACTGTGCTAGTCCAATGAAACATATGGACGTGGATATTAATGAGTTGGATGAAGAATATGTCACAGGCAGCAAAGAAAGTAATTTTGCTAAGAATGAGAAAGACTTTGTATCTGAGACATCAGTAGGTAGATCAATTCGATACTTTTTACCTCCCCTCTCCAAACTAATTTCTGGAGTTGTCAGGTATAGCTAGTCACTATCTCACGCTGAATTTTAACACAATACAGAAGAATACTCCATTTTCTAATATGGGGGGAGATAATAATTATAAATATAACACAGACAGTAGAATCAAATTTTTTGCATTAGTTATAGATTCAAAAGTAAAAAAATTGTCATGTTAAGTATGAAAAATATAGTATTTAATAGAATATTAAATACAGAGTGGTAGAATTTGATCAAGCAAAGTATCATGGACATTACACAAACTCTTTTTATGGATTTTTTAAAAAGAGTAAAGTATCATTTTTGTCTCCAACGTTTGGGGTAAGTCCTATTTGTGTCCCTAACGTTTAAATCGTCCTATTTGTATCCTTAATGTTTATAAAAGTGATTCAATGTTATCCTACTATCAATTATACTGATAAATCAGATTATATTTTTTAATTATTCTCACTTGGATGTATTCATTCTCAATTAGGTCTGACTTGGATGTGTTCAATTTTAATATTATACCCACTATTTGTGTTATATCCCTAAAAAAATGAATTATGTAAATGTTGTAGGAATTAGTTTCAACATTTGATAAGCTATTTTTCGGAGTAGATCATTGATTCTATCCCAAACATTTGTATTCTAACTTCAAGAAGAGATTTTTAAAACTCAAACTAAAGTGCTCATGATGTGTAATTGACGGCAGGATAACATTGAATTACTTTTACAAACGTTAGGGATACAAAAAGGACGATTTAAATGTTAGGGACACAAATAGGATTTGGGGACAAAAACGATACTTTACTCTTTTAAAAAAAATAATTCAAATGTCTTAAATAAAATTAGGGTTTTTTTTTTTAATAAAACATTTAAATCATTTGTTTAAAAAATATTCTAATGTTGATTATAGTAAAATAAATTTCTAAAAATAGGTATAACAATTACAAAATTAAATTAAGACCTAAGTTAAATTATATTCCTATCACAACAACCACCCTAGGGATACCTATTAAAATAAAATTTATTAAAGGCATAATTCAAATATTTTAAATAATGTTAGGATTTTTTTTTTTAAATAAAACATTCAAACTATTTGTTTAAATAAAATCCTAAATGTTCATTAAAAGTAAAATAAATTTCTAAAAATAGGTACTAACAATTACATAACTAAATTAAACTAAGACAAGCTAAATTATGTTCCTATCACTTCAGTCATCTTAATCATACATATTAAAATAAAGAGTTCTGCTAGGAACCAATGGACTATTTGTACAATGTGTATAATGGGTTATTGAGTTACAAAATGAACATCCTCATATTATCTAAGTGAATAACCATCCGAGTACTAGGGATAATAAACATCTTCCCAAAAACTTAAACTGATTTTTAGATTCACCAAGAATCGAACTCTTAACCTTTTGAATTTAGAGCTCTAATACCATGTCATGATACCACTCATCCCAAAAGTTTCAGCTGATGGGAAAAGGTAACACTAATGGTTATATCTCTAATACTCCCTAAACCTCCATTGTACACATTGTACAAATATTCTATTGGCTCCTCATACTTTTCCTAAAATAAAATCAATCAAACAAGTTAACAATATTCTTCTTTATCAAACAAAAAATAACAAAACTAACTTCAAAATCGATGGTCCCTATAATATGCCATGTGACATTCAACCTATTAATATCATCCGAGAGGACATCTAAACATGCTATAATATCCAACAAATTCAACTATCACAAAAAAAAACATTCTTTGAGAGTGAGAAAGCACCAAAATTAAAGGAAAAAATGAAATGATAGGCGCCGGCAACAAATTTTTTATATAGACCCGTATTTTGTTTAAGGTATAAACGAATTAATTACAAGTGTATCTCATTTACATTATAAAAGAGATATGCTTTGTTACTTATTACGAACACTCGTAATACGTTAATATTTGCCTGTGTCTTATCTCATTTACAACTATGAACGAAATATGCCTACTGTTAATTTATTTACACTGTAAATTAGATATGTTATAGGACACAAAAGATAAATTATCTTTAAATTACTTATATACGTAAATAAAATAATTAAATTATAGGTAACGGGACAAAATTCGTCGGGTTAGCCCGCGTAATTCACTAAAAAAGGTGAGTCATACTGAAAATTTGAAACCGCCATAATTTAAAAAGTCCGCCTACCCTGCACCACCTAATCTGCGGGCTTTGGTGGGTTTTAGCGGGCGGAACAAGCTTCTCTGGCGGGCCCGTCTTTTTTTTGTAGTTGAAAATATTCTAAGTTATAATTTAGATTATGTTCTATGTTTGATTGATTAGAGACTTGAAGATATTTAATTATATGTTTTGGACAATGTTTGTTTTATTTTAGTTTAATTATTCTGCCGATCCCTATAGTTTTACTGAATTTTCAATTAGGTCCCTATACTTATTTTTCTTTTTAATTGGATCCCTATACCATATTAGATTTTTTAATTAAGTCCTTATTAACAGTAAATGTTAAAAAAAAAGCTTATGAAGTATAAATTTACTAATTTACCCTCATCCCTTCCCTTCTTTCTTCCACCCTCACCGCTCTCCACCATTTTCTCACCCTCCTTCTCTGTCACCACCCTTCCTCTACCAACAAGCTCCCTTTCTTTTATGGTAGAATTTTTGTCATAATCAATACAAATTCAAAACTAAAATTTTTGCCAAAATCAATTTTTAGCATAATCAGAAACAGAGTTTTATCATAACATAATCATTTTAATTACAAACAAATACACATAATCAGAATCTTTTAGCACAATCAATTTTTTTTTTACATAATCATTGGGCAAAAATAAAACCAATTTAAAAGCAAAAGCAAAAGTAGATTGAAGCAGAAACAGAAGCAAAATGAAGCAGAAAAAAAGGTAAAAATACAACAAAGCAGAACTAAGGCCGAATCTGAGATAGCAAACACTGACAACGGATGAGAAGGAAGCAGCTCGTAGGTGACCTCTTCCAATAACAATGGCAGCAGCGGTGTCACCTTCTGCCGCCTCACTCTTCCTTGATCCCGCAACGTGATCTCTCTTTTGGGGTCTCTCTCTCTCGTTCAGTCTTTCTCTCTCTTGAGGTGTGGAGGGTGGCGAAGAAGGATTCGACGATGCTCCTACTAGATCGAAGTAGCGGACTCGTGATTACAATAAAGGTGAAGAAGCCAAAGGTGATGGTGTCGCACTCACGTTAGTCAAGATTGCATAGTAGACAAATCTGACATTCCAAAATTTACTTACCTCAAAAACGTTATCAACAAGATGCTTTGTTTGTACATACTAGTATACCCTTGCTGCTACCCCGCTCCTCTATCGAAGAGTGCACCATAGGAGACTACAACGTTCCAAAAGGCACCATAATCCTCATCAACGGTTAGGCCATTCACTGGGACCCCAAGAATTGGGATGAAGCAACAAGCTTCAAGTCGGAAAGATTCGAGAGAAAAACAGAGTTAGAAAAGTTGATTGCATTTGGATTGAGAAAAAAGGTATGCCCCGGTAAAAGGTTGGCTCTTAGGGAAATAAGCTTGACTATTGCTCTTTTAGTTCAATGCTTTGATTGGAAACGCGTTGATGATGAGAAAATTGATATGACTGAGACCGATGGCTTCACTTTGACTAAGATGGTTCTTTTGGTGGCCTTGTGTTCTGGTCATCAAGGTTGAGCTCGATGGGTAGAAGGAGAGGTCATCAAGGGTTAAGTTGGAGAGGAAGGAGGGGGAAGGAGGGGTGCGGCGGAGATGGAAGGAGTGAGGGTGGCAGAGGAAGAGGCGGGAGTAGAGGAGGGAGATGGAGAGAACGAAGAAGAGGAGTGAAAGGTTAATGTTTTCTTTATAAAAATAAAAGAGAGACACAATTAAGAATTTAAAAAAAAAATAAGGGTGTCTTCAATTTGGAAATAGAATATTCCATTAAATCAATCGGATTTGTCATGATAGGGGATCTAATTGAAAAAAAATATTAGTTCTGGACCCAATTAAAAAGAAAAAATATAGGAATCTAATTGAAAATTCGATGAAATTATAGGGACCAGCAGAATAATTAAACCTTTACAGTGTTGGTTTTATTATTTTAATTTGTTTCAAAAAACTTGGTTGATGATTGTGTTTATTATATATTTAGAATTATAAAAATTTTAATGTGTATGAAGTTATAAATTATAAATTTATTGGAATGGTTATGAAATTATATATATTGTTTAATATTTAATAGTTTATTAATAAAAAAATTGGAGGGTTTAATCCGCCGTTAGATAAGGGAGGGAGGAGGAATTTGGGACTGCCTCACTAGGCGGGGCAGATTTTTGGCGGAACGAGACGAATTAATCCACTTGTTATTTTATTTAAAAAAAATAATATTTATATTTGTTAAATTTAAAATTATATAAATAAAATATAAGTAATTTATTTTTATAAATTTTAAAAAATAATTACTATTTGAATAGTACACAAAAATCCTGTGTACAATGGATTTAGATCCTTACNNTGATTTATATTATAGATAAATTTTTAAATTATTTAAAAAGAGATTCGTATATCATTAAAATTCATTCGCCAATGCATATTCAAAACCCAGTTTCCTCTTTTTTCCAATAAAAGAATAAATTATCATTTGTACCCATAAAAGATGAAAACACTGACATATGTACCCACTATCCACGTTAAATCAAAACTAAACTTGTACCCACGTAAGATACTTTCTTTGTGATAAAAGTACCCTGTCTTTAGAGGGTTGGAGTGCCACGTAAGGTACTTTTGTCACACAGAAGACATCTTGCTTGGGTACAAGTTTAGTTTCGATCTAATGTGAATACATATGTCAACATTTTCATCTTCTATGGGTATAAATGGTCATTTATTCTTCAATAAAAATTGATTACATTGATACAAAATACCATATTAAGGGGAACACTTTTTAAGGAAAAAAAAATTGATTAATATTAATTCAAATGCAAAATATAAATATAAACATTTGAATTAATATAAACAAAATATTTATCGTCTGACATTTTTTCTTAATTATGATTTGTCCCTAACATGCGTTGTTTACCAACCAAACCACCACACATTCTGGCCCCATTACATAATTCATCCACAACTATTATTATTGGTATGCTCGTTTCAAAAAAAAAAAAGAAAATATCATTGGTATGCTATAACATACATAAGTAATCATTTTAAAAATTTTATTCAGTCTTAAATAAGTGTTTTTTTTTTAAAAAAAAAAGGTAATATAAATTTATTTCTTTATTAATAACAATTTATTAAATAAAAGAGAAAGCAAAAATAGGATTTAACAGCGTATATTAAAGTCAACAATTGAAAAAAAAATACAAAATTAAAGTTTTTAATATATTTATTATGTATTGATTAAAATGTTTTAAAATTTTCACTTATAATAATCTTAAAAAAGGTTATTAAAGATTGTTTTATATACAATTCAATTAAGTACCATATTTATAATTAATATTGAACACTTTACTTAAATGAGAGACCTTAATACTTAGGACTTAAGGGCAATGAGAATGAGAATAAGAATAAGAATAAGAATGAGAATGATGCAATGTCTCTTGATAAAGTATTGGCAACAAAGCCAACAAGTAAGCACAGGTAACTACATTCATTACGACTAAATTATTATAATAATTATTACAATTAATGAATCGGATTGAAACAAGAAAGAAGAAATCAATAATTTAATGCAGACAAAGAAATGAAGAATGAACATCTAGAATACTAATATAATAAATAAAAAAATATTGTGAAAAAGAATTGGGATACATGGACAAAAATTCAAAATATCTCTTAAAAATCTGAATTTAATCCTTTTATATTTATAAGGTTGTATTTGTTTATAGATATAAAATATATTGAGAGACACACATAAATATAAAATTTGGAATGATAAAATTTTTTAGCAAAATAAATATCTAACAGAAATTTATCTATTGAAGAGTGGATATGAGAACAGTTTTGTATCCGCGGAGATGGGAGGCGGGAACCCATTTATTATACGGGGCGGAGATGGAGATAGAGGTCTCCGTCTTGTAGAAACCCATTTAATCCTCATATATATGAAATAACCTACACACATTTTTTCACTCATTGTTCTCTCTTATCACTTATCTAAAATTCAAATCCTCTCCTTTCACCAGTCATCACCACCATTTGCCACCTTCTATCTCCTTACCACCCCCGTCCGCAACCTCCTCTTGAGGTCACTGACTCTTCCTCATCGCTCAATGTGCTTGTTCCCAGTCGAAGAGTGTCGTCCTCGCCTCCTGACCCTACCAAAGATAGTGTCGTTGTCGCTGCCTCACCCAGCCAAAGAGAAGTCATCGTTGCTGTCCACTCAGCCGAAGTGAAGTTGTCGTCACTACCCTACCCAGTCGAAAAGAAGTTGTCGTCGTTGTCCACCCAGCCGAAGTGAAGTCGTCGTCGCTAACCCACATAGCCAAAGAGAAGTCGTCACCGGACCAGACCCAGCCAAGGCAGAAGCGTCGCCATCTTCGTCGCGTTAGAGCCTCTTCGCCGGTAAGTCAGCCTCTGATTTTCTAATTCTTTGGACTTTTTGTGATTTATGCTGATTTTTGGAATTTTCTATTATTTCTGAGATTTTATTTCTCTGAGTTGTGATTCTTGTGGTTTTCTAAATTTTGTTATTCTATTTATGTGATTTCTGATTTTTTTTTCTATTTTATTTCTTGATTCTTGGAATTTTTTATTTCTGCTAATTTGTTTTTGTGACTTTTGGGATTTTTTGTGATTTCTGAGATTTTATTTCATCGATTTATGTGATTTTTGTGATTTCTGTAATTCTATTTCTGTAATTTCTGTGACTTTTTTATTTCTGTGATTTTATTTATAGGATTTATGTGATTTTTTTCTTTCTACTATTCAATTTTTTTATTCTTGGGATTTGCTGCGATTTTATTTATGTGATTCTTGGGATTTTCTGTGATTGTTGGGATTTTATTTTTTGTGATTCTTGAAATTTTATGTGATTTTTGGGATATTATTGTTGATTTATTATATGATTTTAATTTTTAATTTTTTTTTGACGTAGGATTCACACAAATCGAAATCTATCATAACTACAGTTACATGATGAAAGAAGGCTTTTAGAATGTAATGAATATGTTTAGTATTTGGATATGTTTAGTTACGTTATGAATGTTTGGTTGTTTGAATGGAAACAATATTTATTGGTAATTGTTATTTAAGTCTTTTGAAGATTGAAAATTATGTTTGTAATGACAATTAAGAATTTTTTTTTATTTTTTCCAAAATTTATTTTAATTCTTTTTATCTTATTTTAAAAATCTTCATATATTCGCGGGTACCCAAGTCCTCGGGGGATACGGGGTCTTCGTTATCCATGATGGGGTGGGACGGAGACAGATAATGGGCACGGAAGGCGGGGGTATGTCTCTACCTCCATGGGAATCCGTTGCCATCTCTATACAAATTTGTGTTTGACAGATAAAATATGATTAGAGATATTGTGTCCAGAATTTAGAGACATTAAATTAATATATTTTGTATCTATTATAACAGAAAAGTACACAGAAACATTAACAAGAGATAAAATTTATTTTTTATTTTTTATTATTCTTATTAATTTTTTATAATTATATTTTTTATTATTATATTTTTTTCAAATTTTTTGAACGAAAAAAATGAGAATAAATTATACTTTTAAAATTTATTTTAGTTTATCACCAAATAAATTACAAGAATATTAATTTTTGTGTTTCTAACGTTTGTCTTTTATTCTTAATGTCTTGTCTTATCTTATTCTCAAAATCAAATACAACTTAAGAGCTTTTTTGGTTTTTCATAGTATTTTTTCAATCTAATAGATAAAGAATTAATTTGTTGTGGAACAAAATTTTATCTAAGAATTTATTATTGGCCAATAAATTATTGTATATATAAGACAAAATTTAAATCTCAACATTTATTTAAATAGACTAATAAACTAACCACTATCTGCATAAAATGGTTTAAATTTAGAGACATGGTGATTTTGATAAAATGATGAGTACACATAACACATTATCAAATTCAAAAGAAAATATAAAAATAAAAAAGTAAAAGCACATAAAATAAATTTAAAATTTATAATTCAGCAATTAATCATTAATATAAAATATATATTAAAAAATTATATTAAAATAAATTAAATAATATATATTTATATATAAATATATAATAATTATTTTAGTAATTAATTTTATTGTAAAACATAGCATTTTTGCCAAAGCATAGAACCACGTAAAATGGAGAATAATGAAAAAATTACAGTCAAAAGTCAAAACACACATTTTAATTTTTGAGTTAGGTTTGACTCGGTTCAGTTCTCAACTGGGCCAAAGAGAACTTTAACCTTCAAAATGTGATGTGCTTTGCTTTCGGTACCTCACTCGAAAGACGCCTCTCATAAACGAATATTCCTTGCTCACATATTATATATATATATTTTTTTCTCTATATACAAAACTTTCCTTTTCTTTCTCTAAGAGCCACTCATTCCCTTCATTTTCATTGCAACATTTTGCTGCTTACTAGCTTCATTAGTTTATTCATCATCCAAAGCTTCAAGGTAATGACAGAAAAACTTTTTTGGGGGAGGGGGAAGTCAATTTTCATATAATTTATGTGCTAATTCTTTTTCTTATTTTTTTCTTTTAAAGTTGATAATGGATGAACACATTGAGCAGCAGCGGCAACAGAAGATTGAAAGGAATGAGATGAAGAGGAAGAAAAAGTTGAAGAGATCATGTTGTTACTGTCCCTGCCATGCGGCTTCTTGCATGTTCAGAGGCATTGGAAGATGCATGTTTGTAACTTGCTATCCCTTTGTGCAGTGCATGGGTTTGGATGAACATAGACATCGCCACCATCACCATGGCAAGCACTTTGATTGGTGATGAAATTAAATTCAACATAATACCATCAAAATTCATCTTATTTCAATTGCTTTTCTTCACATGATTATATGATTCTTAATTTTTGCTTTTACACAGACCTAAATCAACGAATTCATAGTCCCTACATTTTTATATATATTTACACTTAGATTGAATTTTTTGGAAGAGTGATAGGGATGAAATGAATAGATAGATGGCTCTCACTATTTTTTTTTTAATCTTTGATGTAAATAGCTTTACATCATTCTTTCAAATGAAGTATAAACAATTTGGAATTTTGCAACACCTGTTTTAAGGTGTTTTTGTTGTAGCTCCTCTTTCAGCAATTCAACCATTCCTCTTTCAAGCAGATCACAAAATTTAAAAAATAAAAAAGAAGTACAATTCTCAGGCAAACAAATTGTTATATATAAGTAGGTTAATACAAGAGACTACACAGGATCTTCAAAACAATGATAATCATTCCTACACCTTAGCTAACCTAATTAGACAGCAACAAAATTCTAGTTAAGTCCTAAGTCCTAACTCCTAATGCGAGGGATTTTAGCATCATAGCCATAGATTTTTCCCGTTTTAGTACATTTGCTTATATTATCTTTGAAAAAACTACAATTTTACCTAATTCATTAACTGACATGTCAGTTTTTTCACATCAGATTGTTTGAGGGGCTTTAACATGAACATTTGAGCTCCTTCTTCCAAACACCTGCATCAAAACAGAGCAGAACATCCACCATTAAGATATTTAATTTGGTTATATATTAATAAATAGAGATTTTTGATATTTAGTTGTTGATGGGAATTACTGGTTAATCCGTGTTGGTATGTTCTCCGATGACATGATCACTACCGGAACCTCCTTCATGCTAGATGATTCCTGTTTCCAAAGAAAAATATAGTTTATTGTTTGCTTTTGTATTAGATATATATGACAGCAAGACGCTAGTAATAATGATGATGATGCCATATCACATTTTCAAAGAATGAATAGATGTGTTAGTTAGAATTTAAGGGCCTAAGTATGTACCAAAGCAACAACACTAAATAGTAAGTACCTTGATTTTCTTAAGTAGCTCATAGCCTGTCATCCCTGGCATGCAATAGTCTGTGATAACCAAATTAACTTTGGACCTCTACAAAGCAGAAATTAATCCAACTATTAGCCCCTCTAAGCAGCTATGTAACATGCAATCAGAGCTACAAAGCTTTGATTCATAATCAGGTAAACGAGAGAAGAAAACTTACTCCATTCATGGCGTTCTGCTCACTATCGGTCAAGCCCAAGAACTCCAATGCCCTTGGCCCATTTTCTGCAGTTGTAACTGAAAACACACAACACCAACAACTCATGAGCGAGCCCAAAAAGCCCATCCAAAATTGCATCCATTGTCATTGTAATATACTTTTCCTTTATTTTATAGTCGAGATTGAATTATCTACATCCAACTACTATTATTAGAATAAAATCGTTAAGAACCATTTTTTTTTAAATCAATATTGGTTAATATTTAACTTAATATTTTATTTTATATTATTTTAAATTTAATATTGAAAATTTAAAATGTTAACAAATATTAACTAAAGATAATAAATTTTATTAGTCATAGTACTGATAGTAGAACTCTTATTGAAAATCTAACTTCCTCAGTCTAACTTGGCTGAAGGCCTATGAAAAAAGTAGAGTCTCCAAGTCAAAAACTTTTTCATGCTCAAAACCTAAAACTCCAAATCACTAAATAAGAGACCAAGATAATTACTTCATTGACTAATCTCCATTTTTTTTGGTTGAAGGACTAGGTCTTGAACTCTTTATAATTAAAAGTCTTATACCCTTGATTTATTATAATTTTCTTTCTACCAAAAAGCTTGAATGTATTAATTTGTTTATCAAAATAGAATATTATTATAGAGGAAGCTTACATTAATTGTCCCAAATAAACAAATAAATAGGCATAGTTAAGGTGAAGCAAAAAATATTCTTTTTGTATGAGTAAGAAAAACGTGTAAAAGTAGTCAGTTTGAAAAAAGCAAAATGAAGGGACAGAATGGTAGAAAGAAAGGTATGTATACCTTTGCAAGAAGAGTTCCTAAGGAGCTTCTCAACGAGCTTGCGATCAATGAGGTTATCATCAACAGCAAGAACATGTGGGGCAGCAGCATTTTCCATGACCCAATTTGAAGAAGACCATGAGGAAGAAGATGAACCAGTAGAAGCCATGCTTGTATGTGGTGTGGTGTTGTTATTACACACAAAGAACTAGACTATTAAAAAGGGATTATTATTATTATTATTATTGTGTGACAAGACCTATGCATAAATGAAGAGAGGAAAGTCACAAGTCACAAGAGATGTATGAAGGTAGTATATATATACGTAGAGTGGAGAGTAAATGCAATATGAATTTGGAAGGTGGTTGGTGGGCGAGGAATTTTAGAACAGAGAGAAGAGAGAGATTGAGAGAAAGAGAATCAAGGAGTCACAGATATATCGTGATCCTTTTCGGGGTATCTGTGGATTTGATTCAGTCCCCCCACAATCACCAACCTCACACTGCACCACCTTCTATTCAAAACCAAAATCCTAATACTGCACTTTCTCTCTCTCTCTCTTTTCATTTATAGCTTCTCTCTCTTTCTTTTCCATTTATCTCTTTGACGGGATTTCAGCATCACCCTCTCCGAACAAGATCTCCCATTCATATGGTTTCTTCAAAACAATCAGATAATTATACCATGAATGATGAATACATAATCTCGTTTCTTTTCTTTGGTGTCTATATATAATCTCGTTTGAGGAGTGCTAAGCACCGTAATCTGTAGCTATTAATTAGTTATTAATAGTGTTTTTAATGGTGTGAAATTATATCTAATAATATAAAATTACTCATTTTTTTATGTTAGTTAAGTACTAACCAAATTTTAATAAAAGTGCTCGTGACTAAAATTTCTTATCTCGTTTTATTATATAGACTACAGCAACACATTTATAAGTTTTTCCTATTTACAAGGACATAATTATTTTTAAAAAAATATTAAAACGTTAGAATTTATCTAACATATTTTAAAAGAAACTATGCTAAATTTATTAATTCAATTTTTATAAAAAAAAATGA
>NC_029794.2:96579310-96580941 GCF_000816755.2 Arachis ipaensis
AAAGTATTTTAATAAATAATAATATATACTATTTCTAAATTTATTTTAACAATATATATTAAGAATCTGACACATGATGGTATTTAGGTGTGTTCAAGTGTATTCGAAAAAGAATTCTTTATTTTTTATTAAGATACAGTTGGACATAACAAACACACATGTTGGACGAGAATTGATGAGTGTCATGCCTAAAATGTGTCCAACATGCAAACATCTATGCTTTGTAGATAAAAAAATATATAATTTAAATTTTTAATATATTTATTTTGTAAATTGGTTCCAATCAATTTTTCTGAAGGACTACGAGGTTTCTAGAAAAAAAAAAAATATTTTGGCCATTATTATTTAATTTTGTGAAATTGATTAGTCTTTTCATTAATTATCTCTCTCTTGACTTAACGATATGTATCTACGTGGAAACGTTAATAAGTTGATCTATCCATTAAGTACTAACTAGAATGACAGATTTTTTTTGTTAAGAGCCTCCTTGCATTTTAGAATAATTGTCAGAGCATTTAGAATTCTTTTCTCTATTTTTTGTTATTTTTTTCACATGCATTAACTAAATTTGTTAGGTAAAAATTGAGAAAATATTAGTGATTTTAAGTTTTTATTTGCAAAAATTAAATAGAATATACATATTAATAAGAATGTTGCTAATTGTTATTATTATCAGTCTTACGTATTTGTTATTAGTTATTTTAAAATGTTAAAATTTGAATGATGTGCTATATAAGTGAGTAATTGACATAAATATTCTCATTTGTTGTATCTATTAGATAAAATATTATGTCAACCTTTTGTTATCTATTATAAAATAAAATATACAACTCTTTTAATAATAATGAATTTATGTGAATTATAATAATTAATTTAAATTGAGTACACTTAAAACTTATTAACATAATCCTAATAATATAATATCTTAATTTTTTTAAAGATCAATAAAAAGATTAAAAAATATATTATCCGTCCAATTTTATAAGTAAAAAAATACACATATTTTTTAGTTCTTACGTAATAAAATTTAGTCAATGTATTTAAAAAAATAACAAAAAATTTTTTAAATAGTCCTAACAATTACTTCTAAAAGACAATAAGGCCCTAACAAAAAAAATTTATTAATCCTAGTCGATATTTAACATATGAATCAGTAATTTAACGTGCTATACTTAGACATGTTCCATTAACCCAAAAAAAAAATATTGACAAAGTGGTTAATTAATCTTATAAAGATGAAGTTTAAGGATCGAAATAAAAGTTTTTTTATTGGGAGTCTCGTTGTCTTTTGAAATAATTGGTAGAGGTCGTTTAGAATTTATTCTCTTTTAAAATTATTTTAATTATCTTAAATTATTTTAAATTCTAAATCATAAATTTTATGATTTAAAATTAAAATTTGTATTAAATATTATCTTTAAAATGATATTAGTAGATGTAAAAAAAGACCGTATTATTTTCAAAAAAGATCATTGATATGCTACTACTTGTATAATCCATCAAATTCACTAAATAAACACTATAATATTGTTATTATAACATTGTTATTATAACCTTGTTATTGTAACTTACAACAAAGATTCAATCAAAATATGATCAAATAAATTAGATGTATTCAATTGTATTCTTAT
>NC_029794.2:96581054-96583935 GCF_000816755.2 Arachis ipaensis
AATTTTCACATTAAATTTAAAATTAAATTTTATAATATATAATTTTACAAATACTTAACTAACACCTCATAAAATCTAAAATAAAATAAAACTAAAACAAAGCATTAAAAATGCTCTAAATTGTGGTCAACGCGATTTTAGGGCATTATAATGCGCATGCGTAATAAAGCCATTAAGCCACAGTGCGTGATACAACCACGTTATTGTAACGTCAACGTGTATACTACAATTTGACCCCGGAAAATTTAAATTTTTGACAAAATAATTATTGAAAAATATACTATGAACCTTTAAAAATAATTACTGGTTCAAGTTGGTAAAGTTTATCATTTTTAAAAGTCATTTTTTAAAATAATATTATTATTTTTGTCCGATATAAATACTGAATTATCTTTAATAAATAAATTTTATTAATTTATGTGTGTAAATTTTAAAAAATATAAGCGTAAATTGTATAAATTTATGAGTGTAAAATTCTGATAAATATAGATATAAATTTTACGTTTTTTGTATACAAAATTCTTGTAAATATAGATACTGTTCTGACCCGACCCAATTAGCGAGGTGGGTTCGGGTACCTAGGAACCGACCTGCCGGATTCTCCAACCTGCTAACTCTCCTTTTCTCCTTTTGTCTCGTCAGAGCACTTGGACAACTGGAAAGGAAGCTTCCAGGAAGGAAGGTCTGCCCACGTGGGACCCACTCGAGTACAGATTATATAAGGGGAGGGCCCTACCCCTCCCCAAAGGTACGTCATCTATCATAACCCTAATAGCCGCCTCTTTTACAAACACTAACTTGAGCGTTGGAGTCCTTGCAGGTGGCTCCTTCCCCCACTCCACACCTTGCCAGCTCGAAGGAACCTTATCCACCTCACTCTCAGAGCCCATACAAATCCAGCTTCCAGCGACCCCCTGAACCTCAACATTCACTAGACCCGAACCGTTCCGGACACGAGCTACCGAATATTGGCGCCGTTTGTGGGGAACCTAGCATGAATGGATTTCCTGTTGGGCCTGATGGACAAGCACGAGGAGGAGGAAGCTTATGAGGCGGAGGGAACCCGCTTGATGAGTAGGTTAGCCTCCGTGGCATCCTCCCGCGGGTACACGTGAACACGTTCTCGTAGAGATGACCCGCCCTCCACCTCTCATGAGATACGTCCGTTCGGGGGCATGGGTGACGATAATGCCAGAATCATACAGGAGCTACGCCACCGGGTGCAAAACCTTGAAAGAGAGTTAGCAGCAAAGGACCGCTACCGTCCTAGCCCGAGTCTCTTCCGCACCCGATCTCCTCCAAGGAGGTCGGAGACTCGGGGTAGAAGCCCTCGAAGAGATAAAAGGCACCGAAAAAATTCTCGGTCCCAGACGACCCAAGACGGGTCGGAAGGACACGAGGAGACCCACACAGAGAGACCGAGAGGACGACGAAAACCCATCATCATGGGAGCTATCCCTTTCCACTCCTCCATCCTTAAAGTCCGGGTACCAAAACATTTTGACAAGTCGACGGACATGAGGTACGACAGCACCCAGAATCCCCAGGAACACCTGACGACTTTCGAGGCCAAGATGAACTTGGAAGGTTTCGGTGACGCAGTGAAGTGCCGAGCTTTCCCGGTAACGTTAACAGGCCCTGCGATCCGGTGGTTCAACAAGGGGAAGCTGACTGAGTTCTCCTAATTCATAAGGGAGCCGAGAAGAAGGGAACGCGAGCGATCCGAGGAAGATCGCAGCCAGGTTATGAAACCAAAGCAAACGCCGGCTGAGAACGCTGACAACGCCCCCACGGTAGTTGTCAACATCGTGATCGGGCGAGACACGCCCCCCTAGTCCAAGTCGGCAACAAAAAAGGATGCCAACATCTTAGCCGTGTCATCAGGAAGCCACAGGACTCAATCCGAGGAGCCCCTAAGGATATCCTTTGGCCTCGTAGATCAATGGCTTCGCGAGCTTCTGGAAAACCCACCCATGGTGATCACGGCAAGAATCGGGACGGGCCTAGTCAAACGGACTCTCGTTGACAATAGCGCTGACTCAAATATCAAGTTCAAAAATGTGTTTGATGCCCTGGGACTCAGAGAAACCGACCTCAAGACCCATCAACAGGAGGTCATAGGCCTTGGGGACAACTACATAAAACCCGACGGGGTAATTACCCTTCCGGTCTGTATAGGGTCAGGTGAAGGAAAGAAGTCGGTGATGGCAGAGTTCGTTGTCTTGAGAGACTCCACAGCCTATAACGTCATTATGGGAAGGAAGACAATCAATGAGTTCTCGGTGGTAATATATACCAAGCTTTTAGCCATGAAGTATGTGATGGATGCCAGAACCATCGGTTCCATCAAAGGAGACCTAGAGACTTCCGCCTAATGCGACATGCCAGTCTTTTCCTGAGGAAGAAGTCAAAGGAGGCATCCGGGGTCTTCCTAGCCGAGCTGGATGCAAGAATAGATGATAGACCAAGGTCAGAGCCCCAGGGGGACTTAGAAAACTTTTGAGTTGGGAACACGGAGGAAAAGCACTTTCGTGAACAGAAACCTCCCCCACAACCTAAAAGGACCTCTCATGGAAGCTATCAGAGCAAACGTTGACCTTTTCGCTTGGACCCCCGCCGGCATGCCAGCGGTGGACCCTGAGTTCATGTCTCACCGGCTCGCCATAAAACCGGAAGCTAAGCCCATAGCCTAGCTAAGAAGAAAAATGTCACAAGAAAGGGCTAATGAGGTAGCCAAACAAACGGCCAGCCTCTTAGATGCCGGGTTCATAAGGAAACTTGAGTACTTGACTTGGCTGTCGAACGTCATGCTCGTCAAGAAATCCAACAGGAAGTGGAGGATGTGTGCCGATTACTCAGATCTTAACAAATCCTGTCCAAA
>NC_029794.2:96584021-96587332 GCF_000816755.2 Arachis ipaensis
ATCGATGTCCTAGTTGATGCAGCAGCGGGATACCTGTTCTTAAGCTTCATGGATGTATATTCTGGGTATAAGCAAATACCCATGCATCGACCTGATAAGGAGAACACGGTGTTTATAATGCCCACTGGTACTTACTGTTACAAAGTGATGCCGTTCGAACTAAAAAATGCTGGAGCAACCTACCAGAGGCTGATGAACAAGGTTTTTAGCGACCTTATCGGTAGATCGGTTGAAGTCTATGTCGATGACATTCTGGTAAAAACTAGCGAGCCTAGTAACCTGATCGAAGACCTGGAGACCGTCTTCGAGTCTCTCCGTAAGTATAACATAAGGCTAAACCCCCTCAAGTACGCTTTTGCCATGGAGGCTGATAATGAAGAGTTGTCGTATCGGTCTAGAATTTCTCTTATAGAAATAAGAACTTCGTTGTAAGCATAGCTCCAAACCAACAAAAAATTCTCACATAAAAAATATTGGTTGTCATAAGTACAAACCCCAATGAAAATTAATCGAAGTATTTAGACTCCGGGTCATCTCACAGGAAATTGCAATGAAGTGGTCAATTATTGGCTATGAAGGGACAAGGGGGTTTGATTTATAATTTGCAAGAAAAGTAAATGGCAAGAAAATAAATGATAAGAACTAATAAAGAAATGGTAAACAACTCTTGACTAAGCATAGGTAGTCGAGATCACCATCCTTGTCTACAAACCAAGTATTGACAATTATGAGGAACCGAGCTCATTAGGTCTACTCACTAAAGCCTTAAGTACGTAATATCTACTCCTAGGCTTGGAGTACGTCAAATGGCTTGATCAACATCAATCCATAGGTCCCAACCTAGTCACCAATTAACTTAGTGGTAGGCTAGAGTCAATGGTTATCAAATTGACCACATAGGGTTCTCAAATCACCAACTCAATGAGACCCAATAACTCAAGATCACTCAATTCCTACAGCCTAGGCCAAGAGTAGAAGAAACTACTCAAAAACTAGAGGAAACATTCTATTAAACACCTAGTGTGCAATAAAAGTAAACATCACAAAATGCAAAAATTAACAAGATCCATAACTAACATAAGCAAGAAATCAACAATAGCCATGAAGATAAACATAAAGGAGACATGGAAACATAAAATTGCATTAGAAGAAATTAAGATCCAACAATGGTTCATCAACATACAAGAGAGCAAAATGAGAAATTAACAAGAGAAACATCAACATACAAGAGAGCAAAATGAGAAATTAACAAGAGAAACTAAGAAGATCAAGACAATAGAACACTAAAATGTAAAGGAAACAAGATGAAATCAAGTAATCAATTCAAGATCTAAGAGAAATTAACCTAACCCTAACCTAATTCTAGAGAGAAGAGGGAGCTTCTCTCTTTAGAAAACTAACTAAAGGCTCATCATGACTAACTAAGTGCTCCCCCCCCCCTTTGCTCAATCTTCAATTCTGCATCAAATACCCTCAGAAACAAGTTGGATTTGGGCCTGGGCAGCTCAGAAATCGCCTCCAGTGTTTTGTCTTTAAGTGAGTCACGTGCAAGCATCCACGCGTACGCGTGGGACACGCGTGCGTGTCGCTTGGCAAAATTCCTATCCACGCGTACGCGTCATGTGCGCGTACGCGTCGCCATGCAACTTCACTTCCACGCGTGCGTGTCTTCTGCGCGTGCGCGTGGGTTGATGTACTCCAAATCCTTGTTTCCTCATGCATTCTCCACTTTGTATGCTTTTCTGCTCATTTCTTCTATCCAATACTTGCCTTATGGACCTGAAATCACTCAACAAACACATCAAGGCATTGAATGGAATTAAAGTGAATTAAAATCACCAATTTAAAGGGCTAAAAAGCATGTTTTTACACTTAAGCACAATTTAAGGGAGAATTACAAAACCATGCTATTTCATTGAATAAATATAAGAAAAGGTAATAAAATCCCCTAAAATAAGTACAAGATAAACCACAAAATTGGGGTTTGCTCTTACCCAAGGAGGTCGGAGCATCGCGAGTAGAGGTCAACTGTGATTCTCAAATCGTTACCTCCCAAGTCAACGGGACCTATCAAGCCAGGGATTCCTTGCTCCAAAAGTACTTGGAGAAGGTGAAGAAGTTGTGCGGAGACTTTGAGGAGGTCACGATCCAGCATGTGCCCAGAGAGAGGAAAGTAAAAGCTGATCTCCTATCGAAGTTGGTGAGCACAAAGCCAGGAACGGGAAACCGATCCTTGATTCAGGGGTTGATAAAGGAGCCCTCGTTAACCCTATATGTGACACAAGCGATGAACCCTCCCTCATGTATCGATTCGATCCTCCACTTCTTGGAGAACGGCAAACTCCCAGACAACGAGAAGGACGCCATAACAGTGAAAGGAGAGGCGGCCAAGTACGTAGCAATACAAGGCCAATTGTATAAACGAGGGCTTAATCAACCCCTATTGAAGTGCCTACGACCTGATCAGATGGACTACTTCCTGAGCAAAGTCCATGAAGGATGTTGTGGCCATTATATTGGAGGAAAGGCATTAGCCAGGAAGCTCATTAGAGCCGGTTACTATTGGCCTTCAATGATGACGGACGCACAAGAATTCATGAGAAAGTGTAGGAGGTGCCAAGAAACGCTAATTTTCACAAGTCCCCAGCGATGGAGTTGAGCTCAATGCTAGCGTCCCGACCTTTCGCTCAATGGGGAGTTGACCTCCTGGGCCCATTGATGAGCGGATAATTTATACGCTTTTTGGTATTGTTTTTAGTATGTTTTTAATATATTTTAGTTAGTTTTTATTATGTTTTTATTAGTTTTTAAATAAAAATCACTTTTCTGGACTTTACTATGATTTTGTATGTTTTTTGGTGATTTCAAGTATTTTCTGGCTGAAATTGAGGGACCTGAGCAAAAATCTGATTCAGAGGCTGAAAAAGGACTGCAGATGCTGTTGGATTCTGACCTCCCTACACTCGAAGTGGATTTTCTGGAGCTACAGAAGCCCAATTGGCACGCTCTCAATTGCGTTGGAAAGTAGACATCTTGGGCTTTCCAGCAATATATAATAGTTTATACTTTTCCCGAGATTTGATGGCCAAAACAGGCGTTCCAAGTCAGCTCAAGAATTCTGGTGTTTAACTCCAAAACTGGCACAAAAGCTGGAGTTAAACGCCCAAACTGGCACAAAAGCTGGCGTTTAACTCCAAGAAAAGTCTCTACACATGAAAGATTCAATGCTCAGCCCAAGCACACACCAAGTGGGCCCCAGAAGTGGATTTCTGCACTATCTGAACTTAGTTACTCATTTTCTGTAACCCTAG
>NC_029794.2:96588740-96601698 GCF_000816755.2 Arachis ipaensis
CAACCACCTCTGTTCTACTAGCAATGGCTTGAATGCGTATCTCTTGGGTTTCTAATCTAAGATTGGAACCTTCGTGGTATAGGCTAGAATTATTGGCGGTCATTCTTGAGATCTAGAAAATCTAAACCTTGTTTGTGGTATTCCGAGTAGGATCTGGGAAGGGATGACTGTGACGAGCTTCAAACTCGCGATTGTGGGGCGTGTGACAGACGCAAAAGGATCAATGGATCCTATTTCGACATGATCAAGAACCGACAGATGATTAGCCGTGCGGTGACAGCGCATTTGGAACGTTTTCACTGAGAGGACGGGAAGTAGACTGAAGCTTTAGACTAACATTGCATGATTCCTGGAATTCTCATTAAAAGTTTTGAATCTCTTTATTTTCTTTTCCATATAAGTTTCGAAAATCACAAAAAAATTTTATAAAACCATAAAAATAAAAAATATTTTATGTTTCTTGTTTGAGTCTAGTATCAATTTTTAAGTTTGGTGTCAATTGTATTCTTCTTGGATTTTTCGAAAACATGCAATATGTTCTTCATTGATCTTCAAGTTTTTCTTGATGATTTCATTGCTCTGATCTTTAAATTCTCTTGTTTAGTGTGTTTTATTGTTTTTCATATGCATTCTCAATTTGTTAGTGTCTCTTATATGAAATTTTTTTTAAGTTTGGTGTCCTGCATGCATTGTTTATTTGATCTTAGTTGCAATTTTTATTGTTTCTCATCATTAAAAATTCAAAAATATTTTCAAAATTGTGTCTTTTCAAGTCAATAATACAGAGAATTGAAGATTCAGAACATTCAGCAGAGGAATCAAACAGAAAGAGCTGGGCGTTCAAAACGCCCAGTGAAGAAGGAAAATTGGCGTTTAAATGCCAGCCAAGGTACTTGGCTGGGTGGTTAACGGCCAAAAAGGTAGGATTTTGGGCGTTAAACGCCAGAATGGATGCCATTCTGGGCGTTTAACGCCAGAAGGACACTAGAGGGAAGATTTTGTTTTTAATTCAAATTTTTTTCAAATCTTCATAATTTTTCAAAATCAATTTCTTTCCATTTTTTTATTTTCGAAAATCCTTGTTATAATTAATGATTTACTTCAAAATTTTCAAGTTGTTACTTGCCTATTAAGAAAGGATCAAACTTTAAATTTTAGAATCATATCTTTTAATTTCTTGTTAGTCAAGTAATCAACTTTAATTTCAAAAACTTTCTTTTTCTAATTTGATTTTCAATCATATCTTTTCAATCACATCTTTTCAAAATTAATTTTCAATCATATCTTTTTAATTTCTAATTTCAAAATCTTTTTCAAAATCACTTAATTTCTTTCCCAATTCTAGTTTTCGAAAATCATCAATCAAATTTTCAAAATTTCTTTTAATTATTTCAAAATCTTTTACTTTATTTTCGAAAATTCTTCCCCTCTTCTCACATCCTTCTATTTAAAGGACTAACACTCTTCCTCAAGGTGCAATTCGAACTCCCTCCTTCTTTATATGTTCGAATTCTCTTCTATCTACCTCCTCCTTCTATTCTTCTTTTCCTCTGACACCTCAAGGAATCTCTATACTGTGACACAGAGGATTCCCTACTTTCTTGTTCTCTTCTCTTTCATATGAGCAGGAACAAAGATAAAGGCATACTTGTTCAAGCTGATCCTGAACCTGAAAGGACCTTGAAGAGAAAGCTAAGAGAAGCTAAAGAACATCTCTCTTTAAAGGGCCTAACAGAGCTTTTCAAGGAAGAAGAAACCATGGCAGCCGAAAACAACAATGCCAACAATGCAAGGAAGGTGCTTGGTGACTTTACTGCACCTACTCCCGACTTCTATGGGAGAAGCATCTCAATCCCTGCCATTGGAGCAAACAACTTTGAGCTTAAGCCTCAATTAGTTTCTCTAATGCAACAGAATTGCAAGTTTCATGGACTTCCATTGGAAGATCCTCATCAGTTCTTAGCTGAATTCTTGCAAATATGTGACACTATCAAGACTAATGGGGTTGACCCTGAAGTCTACAGACTTATGCTTTTTCCTTTTGCTGTAAGAGACAGAGCTAGGACATGATATGACTCACAACCAGGAAGCTTCCTCTAAAGAAGAAGCTTATGATCCTGAGAACCCAGCAATGGAAGAGGTGAATTACATGGGAGAACCCTATGAAAATACCTATAATCCTTCATGGAGAAATCATCCAAATTTCTCATGAAAGGATCAACATAGACCTCAACAAGGTTTCAACAACAATAATGGTGGAAAAAACAGGTTTAGCAATAGCAAGCCTTTTCCATCATCTTCCCAGCAACAGACAGAGAACTCTAAGAAAAGCCACTCTGACTTAGCAACCATTGTCTTTGATCTAATTAAAATCACTCAAAGTTTCATGACTGAAACAAGGTCCTTCATTAGAAATTTAGAGGCACAAGTGGGTCAGCTGAGTAAGAAAATTACTGAACTCCCTCCTAGTACTCTCTCAAGCAATACAGAAGAGAATCCAAAGAGAGAGTGCAAGGCCATAAACACGTCTCACATGGCCGAACCTGGAGAGGAGGAAGAGGCAGTAATCTCCACTGAGGAAGACCTCAATGGACGTCCACTGGCCTCCAAGGAGTTCCCTAATGAGGAACCATGGGAATCTGAGGCTCAGACTGAGACCATAGAGATTCCATTGAATCTACTTCTGCCATTCATGAGCTCTGATGAGTATTCTTCCTCTGAAGAGGATGAAGATGTTACTAAAGAGCAAGTTGCTAAGTACCTTGGAGCAATCATGAAGCTAAATGCCAAGTTTTTTGGTAATGAGACTTGGGAGGATGAACCTCCATTGCTCATCAAAGAACTGGATGACTTGACTAGGCAGAAATTACCTCTGAAGAGACAAGACCTTGGAAAATTCTCCATTCCTTGTACCATAGGCACCATGACCTTTGAGAAGGCTCTGTGTGACCTGGGATCAAGTATAAACCTTATGCCTCTCTCTGTAATGGAGAAGCTAGGGATCATTGAGGTACAAGCTGCAAGAATCTCACTGGAGATGGCAGACAATTCAAAGAAACAGGCTTATGGACTTGTAGAGGATGTATTGGTAAAGGTTGAAGACCATTACATCACTGCTGATTTCATAATCCTAGAGACTGGGAAGTGTATGGATGAATCAATCATCCTTGGCAGACCCTTCCTAGCCACAGCAAAAGCTGTGATTAATGTTGACAGAGGAGAATTGATTATTCAAGTGAATGAAGACTCCCTTGTGTTTAAAGCTCAAGGATATCCCTCTGTCACCATGGAGAGGAAGCATGAAGAGCTTCTCTCAATACAGAGTCAAACAGAGCCCCCACAGTCAAACTCTAAGTTTGGTGTTGGGAGGCCACAACCAAACTTTAAGATTTGGTGTTGAACCCCCACATTCAAACTCTAAGTTTGGTGTTGGGAGATTCCAACATTGCTCTGAACATCTGTGAGGCTCCATGAGAGCCCACTGTCAAGCTATTGACATTAAAGAATCACTTGTTGGGAGGCAACCTAATCTTTAATTATCTATGTTAAATTTCTATTTTCTTTTGTTATTCTATGTTTTCTATAGGTTGATGATCATGTAAAGTCACAAAAACAATTGAAAAATAAAAAACAGAAGGAAAAACAGAATGAAAAATAGAACACCCTGGAGGAGAAACTTACTGGCGTTTAAACGCCAGTAAGGGTAGCAGAATGGGCGTTAAACGCCCAGTAACGTTAGAAATCGGTACCAGACTGGCGTTTAACGCCAGGAATGGGCAAGAAGCTGGCATTAAACGCCAGAAATGGGCAGCAGCCTGGCGTTTAACACCAGGATTGACAGCAAGGGGCATTTTGCATGCCACATGGTGCAGGGATGAGAAATCCTTGACACCTCAGGATCTGTGAACCCTATAGGATCCCCACTTATCCCACCCCTCTCTCTCTTCTTCACCCATTTACCAATCACCTCAATACCTCTTCCCCAAAAACCCCTCACCAATCCACATCCATCCATCATAAAACCCCACCTACTTCACCATTCAAATTCAAACCACTTTCCCACCCAAACCCACCCATAATGGCCGAACCTTACCCCCCTCTCCACTCCTATATAAACCCATCTTCACTCCTTCATTTTCACCCAACATACACACTACCTATCCCCCTTGGCCGAAACACTAAGCCCCCTCCATCTCCTCTATTTCTTCTTCTTCTACTCTCTTCTTTCTTCTTTTGCTCGAGGACGAGCAACCTTCTAAGTTTGGTGTGGTAAAAGCTAAAGCTTTTTTGTTTTTCTATAACCATTAATGGCACCAAAGGCCAGAGAAACCTCTAGAAAGAGGAAATGGAAGGCAAAAGCTTCCACCCCCGAGTCATGGGAGATGGAGAGATTCCTCTCAAAGTTGCATCAAGACCACTTCTATGAAGTTGTGGCCAAGAAGAAGGTGATCCTCGAGGTCCCTTTTAAGCTCAAAAAGGGCGAATATCCGGAGATCCGACATGAAATCCGAAGAAGAGGTTGGGAAGCTCTCACCAACCCCATTCAACAAGTCAGAATCTTAATGGTTCAAGAGTTCTATGCCAATGCATGGATCACCAAGAACCATGATCAAAGTGTGAACCCGGATCCTAAGAATTGGCTTACAATGGTCCGAGGGAAATACTTAGACTTTAGTCCGAAAAATGTAAGGTTGGCATTCAACTTGCCCATGATGCAAGGAGATGCACACCCATACACTAGAAGGGTCAACTTTGATCAAAGGTTGGACCAAGTCCTTATGGACATCTGTGAAGAGGGTGCTCAACGGAAGAGAGATTCAAGAGGAAAGCCGGTTCAACTAAGAAGGCATGACCTTAAGCCCGTGGCTAGGGGATGGTTGGAGTTTATCCAACGCTCAATCGTTCCCACTAGCAACCGGTCTGAAGTTACTATAGACCGGGCTATCATGATTCATAGCATCATGATTAGAGAGGAAGTAGAAGTTCATGAAGTTATATCCCAAGAACTCTACAAGGTGGCGGACAAGTCCTCTACTATGGCAAGGTTATCCTTCCCTCATCTCATTTGTCATCTCTGCAATTCAGCTGGAATTGACATAGAGGAAGACATCCTCATTGATAAGGACAAGCCCATCACTAAGAAAAGGATGGAGCAAACAAGAGATCCCACTCGTGGCCAAGAGCATGAGGAAACTCCTCATAAAATCCCTGAGATGCCTCAAGGGATGCATTTTCCTCCACAAAACTATTGGTAGCAAATCAACACCTCCCTAGGAGAATTAAGTTCCAACATGGGACAATTAAGGGTGGAACACCAAGATCATTCCATCATCCTCTATGAAATTAGAGAAGACCAAAGAACCATGAGAGAGGAGCAACAAAGGCAAGGAAGAGACATTGAGGAGCTCAAGCACTCCATAAGATCTTCAAGAGGAAGAACAAGCCGCCATCACTAAGGTGGACCCGTTCTTTAATTTTCTTGTTCTTTATTTTCCTGTTTTTTGAATTTTTATGCTTATGTTATTTATGTTTGTGTCTTTATTACATGATCATTAGTGTCTAAGTGTCTATGCCTTAAAGCTATGAAAATGAATCCATCACCTTTCTTAAATGAAAAATATTTTTAATTGAAAAAGAAAAAGAAGTGCATGAATTTCAAATTTTAAAACAGTTTAATTATCTTGATGTGGTGGTAATACTATTGTTTTTCTGAATGAATGCTTGAACAGTGCATATTTTTGAATTTGATTGTTTATGAATGTTAAAATTGTTGGCTCTTGAAAGAATGATGGGAAAAGGAAAAATGTTATCTGATGATCTGAAAAATCATAAAATTGATTCTTGAAGAAAGAAAAAGCAGTGAAAAGCTTTCAAAAAAAAAAAAAAAGGATATATGCGAAAAAAAAGAGAGAAAAGAAAAAGAAAGAAAAAAAGAAAAGCAAGCAGAAAAAGCCAATACCCCTTTAAACCAAAAGGCAAGGGTGATAAAAAGGATCCAAGGCTTTGAGCATCAGTGGATAGAAGGGCCCACAGGAATAAAATCCTGGCCTAAGCGGCTCAACCAAGCTGTCCCTAACCATGTGCTTGTGGCGTGAAGGTGTCAAGTGAAAATTTGAGACTGAGCAGTTAAAGTCGAGGTCCAAAGCAAAAAGAAGAGTGTGCTTAAGAACCCTGGACACCTCTAATTGGGGACTCTAGCAAAGCTGAGTCACAATCTGAAAAGGTTCACCCAGTTATGTGTCTGTGGCATTTATGTATCCGGTGGTAATACTGGAAAACAAAGTGCTTAGGGCCACGACCAAGACTCATAAAGTAGCTGTGTTCAAGAATCAACATACTTAACTAGGAGAATCAATAACACTATCTGGATTCTGAGTTTCTATAGATGCCAATCATTCTGAACTTCAAGGAATAAAGTGAGATGCCAAAACTGTTCAGAAGCAAAAAGCTAAAACCCCTGCTCATCTAATTAATACTGATCTTCATAGATATTTTTGGAATTCATTGTATATTATCTTCTTTTTATCCTATTTGATTTTTAGTTGCTTGGGGACAAGCAACAATTTAAGTTTGGTGTTGTGATGAGCGGATAATTTATACGCTTTTTGGCATTGTTTTTAGTATGTTTTTAATATATTTTAGTTAGTTTTTATTATGTTTTTATTAGTTTTTAAATAAAAATCACTTTTCTGGACTTTACTATGAGTTTGTGTGTTTTTCGGTGATTTCAGGTATTTTCTGGCTGAAAGTGAGGGACCTGAGCAAAAATCTGATTCAGAGGCTGAAAAAGGACTGCAGATGCTATTAGATTCTGACCTCCCTGCACTCGAAGTGGATTTTTTGGAGCTACAGAAGCCCAATTGGCGCGCTCTCAATTGCGTTGGAAAGTAGACATCCTGGGCTTTCCAGAAATATATAATAGTTCATACTTTTCTTGAGATTTGATGGCCCAAATAGGCATTCCAAGTCAGCTCAAGAATTCTGGCGTTTAACTCCAAAACTGGCACAAAAGCTGGAGTTAAACGCCCAAACTGGCACAAAAGTTGGCGTTTAACCCCAAGAAAAGTCTCTACACAAGAAAGCTTCAATGCTCAGCCCAAGCACACACCAAGTGGGCCCGGAAGAAGAATTTTGCATTAATTACCTATTTCTGTAACCCTAGGCTACTAGTTTTCTATAAATAGGACCTTTTGCTATTGTATTTTCATCTTTTACTCATACTTGGATAGACATTTTCACGTTTGGGGGCTGGCCTCATGGCCATGCCTAGACCTTGTTCTTATGTATTTTCAACGGTGGAGTTTCTACACACCATAGATTAAGGTGTGGAGCTCTGCTGTTCTTCAAGAATTAATACAAAGTACTATTGTTTTTCTATTCAACTCAAGTCTATTTCTTCTCCAAGATATTCATTCGTTCTTCAACTTGATGGATGTGATGATCCGTGACACTCATCATCATTCCCACCTATGAACATGTGCCTGACAACCACCTCTGTTCTACTAGCAATGGCTTGAATGCGTATCTCTTGGGTTTCTAATCTAAGATTGGAACCTTCGTGGTATAGGCTAGAATTATTGGCGGTCATTCTTGAGATCCGGAAAGTCTAAACCTTGTCTGTGGTATTCTGACTAGGATCTGGGAAGGGATGACTGTGATGAGCTTCAAACTCGCGATTGTGGGGCGTGTGATAAACGCAAAAGGATCAATGGATCCTATTCCGACATGATCGAGAACCGACAGATGATTAGCCGTGCGGTGACAGCGCATTTGGAACGTTTTCACTAAGAGGACGAGAAGTAGCCATTGACAACGGTGATGCCCAACATAAAGCTTGCCATGGAAAGGAGTATGAATGATTGGAAGAAGGCAATAGGAAAGCAGAGGTTCAGGAGGAACAAAGCATCTTCATACGCTTATCTGAAATTCCAACCAAAGAATTACATAAGTATCTCTATCTTCATTTTATGTTTTATTTATCTTTTAATTATCAATTCTTCATCACCATCTGAATTAGCCTGACTGAGATTTACAAGGTGACCATAGCTTGCTTCAAGCCGACAGTCTCCGTGGGATCGACCCTTACTCACATAAGGTTTATTACTTGGACGACCCAGTGCACTTGCTGGTTAGTTGTGCGAAATTGTGACAAAGTGTGATTCACGTTTAAGAGCTCCAAGTCCTTTGGCGCCATTGTTGATGATCACAATTTCGCGCACCACCCATTCCCAGTGGGTCCCGGGCAGGTTAAGTACCTAATCGTGGCCATTGATTACTATACAAAGTTGATCGAGGTGGAACCATTGGCCAGTATATCATCGGCGAACTGTCAGAAGTTCATGTGGAGACAAGTGGTCTTTAGGTTCGGAATCCCTGACATCATCATTTTGGACAATGGGACACAGTTCGTGGACAAGAGGTTTGGGGAGTTCCTCTCAAGGTTGGGGATTAAGCAGAAATTCTCCTCAGTCGAACACCTACGAAGCAATGGCCAAGTGGAAGTTGCAAACAAGGTCATCCTCCACGGCCTGAAGACACGACTAGACCAGAAAAAGGGCTCCTGGTTAGACGAGCTTTCCTCGGTCCTATGGTCGTATAAGATGACGCCGCAATCTTTTATCGGGGAAATGCCGTTCCGGCTTACCTACGGGATCGACGCGGTAATCCCAGTCGAAATTGAGGAACCGGGCCCGAGGCTGCTTCTCGGAGGCATTGAAGAAACGGTGGAGAAAGATCTGATTGATGAAACCAGAGAGATAGCCCATTTGACAAAAACTGCATTAAAGCAAAGGGTAGCTTTAAGGTAGAACGCTAGAGTGCTGAAAAGGAGTTTCGAACCAAACGACTTGGTGCTACGAAGAAACGACATCGGGTTACCGACCCTAGGAGAAGGAAAGTTGGTAGCTAATTGAGAAGGCCCATACAGGATAAGAGAGGTACTCGGCAAGGGGGCCTACAAGCTGGAATGCCTGAACAGAAGCGAGGTACCAAGGACATGGAACGCAATAAACTTAAGAAATTCTACTCCTAAAGGGCCACCCAGCAACTTAACAGTTTTCTCCTTTTCTCGTTCATTACCATTGGTTATCTTGTCATCCTGCTTGTCATTTTGTTATCTCATTTCATTATAAATACCGTGAACATTTGCAATCATTTCATTGTAAATACCATATACGCTATGTCATTTCACTTGTTTTAAGAATTTCATGTATCATTATTTTTCCTACCGCGGCTAGCCGAGACTCATCACCTCGGAAGCCATAGTCAATGCAAAAAACAACACGTGCAAAATCCACGGTCTACCGGCCAAACGATAAAGCTTGAAAATAGAAGGCTTTAAATATTTTTCAAAGGTAACTAGTCAGCCCAAGAACAATAGAAAGCAAGTCACGATAAGTATCACAAAACAAGAGCATCGCATAGGCCCAACAAGATAAAAGTACTACAAAACAAGGGCATTGCATCGGCCCAACAGGTTAAAATAACAAAATTACAAAAAGACAAGTCAGAGCAACTGAGATAAAAATTACTGAGGAGTTCCTGATTTCTTGGGAATGTCCATGATCTTGCCATCCTGAACCATCTTGAAGGCCCCAACCAGGGAGGTGTCGAGATCGGGAGCTAAGACGGCAATCTGGGCCTTGATCTCGTCCTCGGTAGCTCTAACGACCTTTTTGGCATCCCTCACAATGTCTTTGTTTTCCTTCTTCAAGGAGGCGACCTCCTGCTGCGCGGCCTGGGTTGATCTCTCGACCTCGCTGTGCCTTTCCTCCAGTTCTTTTAATTTCTTCTCTAACTATTTAACCTTGGCCTCAGCCGAAACGGCTTGGCCTCGGGCAGTGTTCAATTCCTTGGAAACGGAGAGGTCACACTCCACTAACCTGTTGATCTCGGCAACATCCTCCTCCGCCCTTTTCTCTTTTTTGGCAAGTTGGGTTTTTAGCTCAGTAAGGTCTTTTTGAGAGGAACAAAGTTTCCCCTCCAGAGCCTGGCACTGGGCCAGAACGGGCTCCACTTTTCGTGCAATGGCTGCAGCCCAAAGGAGGCTGTGGTAGGTCCACCTAGCCTGAGCGACGAGGTCCTCATCTTGAAAGAATCCCTCAGTCCCAGGGAGAAGCTGAGAATCAATAAAATGACCAGCGTCAAAATTCCTCTCCATCACCGTCAGAGTCTTCTCCGCCAGATCTTTTCGTTTCTTGGGGTTGGGCACAATGACCAGATCGGGGTTAGCCTCGGGACCAACTGGTGGCTCTCGCATCGGCTCCTCCACAGCCACGTCCTCCGGAGGAATCTCGGCTTGCACATTCTCGGAGGGCTGGGAATCACACTGGTCCTCTGTAGCAGCCTGACCACTCCCCTCACTGACGACATCGGGACTTGGGACCTCCGAATGAGTCGCCGAGGAGTCGTCATCATCACTTCCAAGAAAATGGGCCGTCAACTCAGCCATAGTAGTCTTTCCGGCAGCCATGGAGACTGTACATATGAACACAAGTAATGAAGTCAATAAATAGGGTGTCAAAAACCCTGCAAGCATAGGAATCAAGGAAAGCAAGCAAGGATGGATAAAGATGATGATTTACCTACGTGGGACCGACCGATTTCCTGGTCCCCTATCACTAGATGAGGGTTTCGATTTTTAGACCCAAAGGTCGCCAACAGTATGTTGGCTATCCGGCGGTTCTCCTCCCCTAACCCTTCGTAGGTCTCTTTTATCAGATAATCTGAACCGGCCCTAAAACTCCAGTAGGTCAGAATTTGTCTTTCCCCCTCCAGGGTAAACCAGAAAGGGTGATGACCCAGGGCTTACTTTAAAAAGGTGCTCTTAAAGTCATGAAAAGAATCCTCAAAGAGACCAAAGATCCTACAACCCTGAACGGCCCAAAAATACATATATCACTTTTTTGTTTTTTCCTTTCGGGTGGGGTTTGTCTGTAGAAAGAGATAGAGAAACACATTCACAGAGGCCAGGAGCTCTAGGTATTCACCCACCAATTCGAAATACCGAATGGCGGCCCAACTGGTGGGATGGAGCTGTGGCGGGGCAACATCACAGCGATTTAACAGATAAATAATAAAAGGAGAAAAATGAAGCCGGAGGCCCAGTGTGGTGAACATGGGTTTGTACACCCATAACCAGTCGACCACCCAAGGAGAGGCCATATTCTTATGGCATACCTTTTCGCGGTCGCTAGGGACGTAGACCTGGTAGTTCGCCTCCCCAGGACCTCCTCCACACAAGGAACCAGAGTTTCGAAGAGCCTGAAGTTCCTCTTTGGTTACCCGAGACAGCGTGTCCTTCACATCCGAGGTAACCCATGCGTAAAAATCGATGACTTTCGGCGCCATCGGTGGTCGACCCATACCTACAGTAAGGGCACCACTCAAGTCAACTCGGGAGATCGCAAGCTCGGAGGTTAAAAACGGATCTACAGCTAACTACGCCACTAATCCATGATACCTACACTAATCTAAAGCCTAGATTCAAGAAACAGACACCTAAATGGTACCCTCTAACTACTACCTAACATGGACTACGTCGATTCAAGCAAGCATGAACTAAAGTGGAAAAGGAAAATAGCATGCATCACGAAAGCAACAATCATAGAACAAAAATAATGAAATAGCGACGCGATCATGAAGCACTTACTAGGGAGATATGCAGAAAGAATGTAATAACTAAATGAAGAAGAACACACAAGAATCCCACCAAGAACAATTCAGAGAATGAAGCAGTAAACAGAGACAAATGTGGAAATGAGTGAAAAACGAGAAAGAAAGGGAGTTTTGAGAGAAGCAGAATGGTAACCGTCGAAGAGGGAGCACAAAAAGACAGGGGCACAATGGTCCTTTCCTTGAGGTTTTCAAATCAATCATAATGAGCATTAAATGCTCAGTGCAAAGATTGAAGCGACACGCCAAGCTACAAACGGGGGCAATACACGCACACGGGATCACGGTCTCCACCAACGGATTCCCGAGTTAAAGAGACTTTGACCAGAGAAGGGGCGAGTAGCACGAAAGCGCCAATCACTCAGCCTCATAATTGGCACGTTGGGGGCACTATTCTGGCCCGACCCAATTAGCGAGGCTGGTTTGGGTACCTAGGAACCGACCCGCCAGGTTCTCCAACCCGCCAACTCTCCTTTTCTCCTTTTGTCTCGCTAGAGCATTTGGACAGCTGGAAAGGAAGCTTCCAGAAAGAAGGGTCTGCCCACGTGGGACCCACTCGAGTACAGATTATATAAGGGGAGGGCCCTACCCTTCTCTAAAGGTACGTCACATATCCTAACCCTAATAGCCATTTCTTGTACGAACACTGACTTGAGCGTTGGAGTCCTTGCAGGTGGCTCCTCCCCCCACTCCACGCCTCGCCAGCTCAAAGGAACCTCATCCGCCTCACTCCCGGAGCCTATACAAATCCAGCTTCCAGTGACCCCTTAAACCTCAACACTCACTGGACCCAAACCGTTCTGGACACGAGCTACCGAACAGATACAAATTATTGTTAGCAAAAACTAATAACATTTACTGATCATGTAACATTGTTTTATTTTTAATTTTTAAAAATGATATTATAAAGGTAATTTTTTAAAGATAATTATTTTAAAAATATAATAGATATATTTGATAAATAAAAAAGTGTTTGTCAATATTAAACTTATAAAAAAATATAATACACATATTCTATAGATTAAATTTCTACAAGTCCTTTTTAAGCGTCCATAGAAATTTTTTTTCCCTCATTTAAATTTGGTGATTTTACCTTAAATAAAGTTATTGTGTTGATTTTTTTTGGAACGGCCAAAAACCAAAAATTGTAAAAACGGTTTAGATGTTGAATTTTTTCTTTTTTCTTTTTAATATATACCTTCTGAATTATCTTTTAAATGTTCACTAAAATAAATTGAATCAAATGCATGGATATTTTTTACTTATAAAAATAATATTTTTTCAA
>NC_029794.2:96601723-96603518 GCF_000816755.2 Arachis ipaensis
AAAATTCAAATTATTATTATTATTATTATTATTATTATTATTATTATTATTGATTGATTGATTGATTGATTGATTGATTGATTATTTTTTTACGGTATCTCTCAGTCTGATAGGACAAAGACTAATCCACCCCGGTACTGAGTTCTATTTAAGCATAGTTGTAAGAACCGAATCGGTAATCGAACCGATCAAATTACTAGTTCACTGATTTATTGGTTCAACCGATAGAATCGGTCTTACGTAAATAAAAAATATAAAATAGTTAAAAGTCTAAAATTAAAATTTAAAATAGATATCTTTACTAATATTTTAAAAACAATCAAATTTCAACAAATTATAATAAACAATTTATAATTCAGTTATTATTATAAGTATATAAAATTCTAGTATTTTTTTAAAATAAATATTTATTTATTAAAAAATAATATTAATAAATATCATATAATAATAAAAAAATAATTATATTATAATTAACAAAAAGATTTGATATTTTTATTTATCCATGTTTAATAACATTTATATTAATAATTATGAATAATAAAAAATATAATTAATTTAAATATAAGTGAGTATAAAATTAAAATAATATTAATAAAACCGGAATGGTTTAGGATCCAGTTCACTAATTTTTCAATCGAATTGGTCAGTTCGGTCCGGTTCTTAAGAATTTGTCGCTAACCAATGAGTTGCTGCATGCAGCAGGCGAGATTCGAACCCCGACACTTGTTTAAGCGGACTAGTAAGCTAACTATTAGACCAATCAAATTTAGTTATTATTATTATTATTGAAGTCTATTTTATTAAAACTTAATTTTTTTAAAAGAATAAAATTGTAGTTTAACTTCGACATCATCAATTGATGCAAATATGCAATGCAGTTTAGTTCCTGCTAAGAAGTAAGTTCAATTCAAGGGTAAAAAACATAATTAAACCAGCTGAAGAAGAAAATTATGTAGATCTCTTAAAATTGAAAACGTTACGTGTATCTCTCATAACCACATTTTTATATAAATCGAATGAGCTATATTCGATTTAAAGAGATTGGTAGTAAATCGAATGAGGGTGAGTCGATTTACTAGGATTTCATGCAAATCGAATTGAACTGATTCGATTTATGCATACATGTTATCCATAGTAGTAAATTGAATGAGTGTGATTCGATTTATTTATGATTTGTGGTAGCTAGTAATTCGATTGAGGTTATTTCAAATTATTGGATTTGTTCGTCCATAGTAAATCAATACAGTAAGCTTCGATTTATATGTAAACGTGCTTCAAGGTAAATCGACTCACCCTTGTTCGATTTACACACAAATTCCTTTATACATAATTCGAATTCACTTTATTTGACAAATTTTTTTTCAAAAATTTTAAAATAATTCATTATAATATTACTAGTTATGTGTTAAAAAAATTAATTGGAATAAATTTTGATAAGCTATTATTTTAGAAATTACATCATATTTCTTTACAAAGAATTAGCTTTAAGATATTAATTAATACAATAGTGTGTATAGTTATATATTATATATACAAAATTACCTATTAATATTCAATAGACGACATAATTGAATATTAGCAAATAAGATATAATAATATAAATATTGTGGTGATAATTAGTATTAAATTTTTAAATTACCTTTAAATCAAACGAAAATATTATTCATACCTAAGGTTATCTTGTTCTAAGAAAAAAACGCAAGATCGTCAAAATATATCTCACTTAAAATATCAAAGATATTAGTAGTAAAATTCATCTCGACCATATATCAACAAGAAATAAAAAGCTTCTAAA
>NC_029794.2:96604251-96604569 GCF_000816755.2 Arachis ipaensis
ATTTTTTATTAGTTTAATATTGATGATAATTAATTATAGCAGGAGTACATAAGAAGTACATAATATTAATGGGCAATATAAATTTTACTACTAATATCTTTGATTTTTATCAGAAATTTGATATTTATTATATCTTATTTGCTAATATTTAACCATGTCGTCTATTGAATATTAACAAGTAATTTTGTATATAAAATATATAACTATACACACTATTATGTTAATTAATATCCTAAGGTTAATTATTTGTCAAGAAATATGATGTAATTCTCAAAATAATAGCTTAGCATAACGTATTCTAATTAATTTTTTTAATAC
>NC_029794.2:96604727-96631877 GCF_000816755.2 Arachis ipaensis
ATATCATAATAAATTATTTTATAATTTTTGAAAAAAAAATGTTTAGTGCAATATAATTCGAATAAAGTGAATGAGTTATATTTCAAATGGCATAGTCTCCCCATACTCACTTACGAGATTGTAGGTTAGAGTCCCCCTATCTTTGGTAAAAAAAAGTGAATTCAAATTCTATAGATAGGAATTTGTGTGTAAATAGAATAAGGGTGAGTCGATTTACCTTGAATCACATTTACATATAAATCGAAGCTTACTGTATCGATTTACTATGGACGACCAAACTCAATAATTCGAAACAACCTCATTCGAATTACTAGCTATCACAAACTATACATAAATCGAATCACACTCATTCGATTTACTACTATGAACAACGTGCATGCATAAATCGAATAAGCTCAATTCGATTTGCATAAAACCCTAATAAATCGACTCACCCTCACTCAGTTTACTACCAACATCTTTAATTCGAATATACCTCATTTGATTTATATAAAAATGTGATTATGACAGATACACCTAACATTTTCAACTTTTGGAGATATATGTAATTTTTTTCTTCAACTGGTTTAATTACGTTTTTTACCCTCAATTCAATATCAAGAGGACTCTTGACTTCTCTAGCTACTATAATTTTTTTTGTGTCTAAAAAATCAAGCAAAAAGAAAAAAGAAAAAAAAAAGGCAAACAGCCTTAAGAAGCTACAACATCTGCAAGAAAACTCACTACAAGAAAAATGTTGAATACCATCGAATCTATTGTCGGATTTAGCATCGGACGTTAGCAGTGGGTTTACCGATAGATTTATCGGCGAACTTGTCAATAAATTCGTCGGGTAAAAAAGTTACCGTGGGATTTGATTTTCCGACGATAAATTTGCCAGTAATAAATGGAGGGAAAAAAGAAAAAATTGGCACGAGCATTACCGTCGGATTTGCCAGCAGATTTATTTGCCGGTAACCTTGATTAGTGCAACGCTGCATTTTGGTCGCAAAGCATTACCAGCAGATTTATCCGCCGTTAAATCCGATGGTAATCTTGCCCTAAATTCAAATCGAAAACCCTCTACCCTCTCATTTTTGCATTACTTTCTCTGGCTCCCACTCCCACACACAGAGGCACAGCCCTACCCCTCTCCCCCAACCCTCTCACTCTCACCTTGGGTCATCGCCACCACACGCTCACATCTGTTGCCGCGCCTCTTGCTAGATCCACCGCACACTCACGTCTCATCGCGCCTCCTCCGCTCGTTGTCCCTCGCGTGCTTGTCGCTAACTGTTTTGCTCCCTCTATCTTGTATTCTGTTCATCCGCTGTCATTGCACCCAAAGCCTGGGGAATGCTCGCGTCTCGCCGCGCTGTGCCACATCCCCTGTAAGACCCATAAAATTATTAATTGGTCAATTAATTAATTAAAATTGAGTTAAAAGGGTTTAAACCACCAGGCCAGGGTTAAATGTTAAAAGTGTATAATTTAGAAATTTACAGGTAAAAATTGAACTTCGAAAATTATTTGGAGCGTAAAAATATAATTATTTATGAAAAAATGCGTTCCAGCATCGTAATTAATAGTACACATTTGGGACTATCCGTACTACTGATAAACCACTATTTTACGGTTTATTTTGTATTGAATTGAGTGGATTTTATCAACTATTCTTACACTTATTCATATAAATTGCATGGTTTTATAAATCCTTTCGAATTTGTGCTATGATTGAAAACATGCTTCTTTGGCCTTAACATTACTAATTTTTAATCATCTCTTATTACCATTTGACGCTGTGATGTGTGTGTTAAGTGTTTTCAGGTTTTATAGGGCAGGAATGGCTTAGAGGATGGAAAGGAAGCATGCAAAAGTGGAAGGAACACAAGAAATTGAGGATTTGAAAAGCTGGAGCCGACGCGTACGCGTGACCAGGAATTCGTTTAGCGATGCGTATGCGTGGCTGATGCGTACGCGTGACGAGTGCCACGTGCCTCAGTTACGAGAAAATACTGGGGGCGATTTCTGGGCTATTTTTGGCCCAATTTCAAGCCCGAAAATGAAGATTAGAGGTTGCAGAGTGGGACAAATCAGGTGATCAATCATTCACTTTTCATTCATTCAAATTTTTAGGTTTTAGATGTAGGTTTCTAAAGAGAGAAGCTCTCTACTCTCTCTAGGTTTAGGGTTTCTTCTTCTAAATTCTCCTTAGGTTTAGGTTTCAGTCTTATTTTAATTTAGTTTTTTCTTACTTTTATTTGTTCTAGCACTTTAGTTATCTACTTCTATCATTGATTCCTTTATTTTGCCAATTTAGTTTATGAATTCTTCTTGTTAGATTCAATTTCCTTTAATGTAATTTGAGGTATTTCATGTTTATTGCTTCTTTCTTCATTTGTTGTTATTGATTCCATGCAATTGTTAGTCTTAGATTTTACATTCTCTTGTTACTTTTCTATGCTTTTATTTTGTGCCTTCCAAGTGTTTGATAAAATACTTGGTTGGATTTTAAAATAGATTTTTATATTCTTGACTTGGATTGATTAATTAGAGACTCTTGAGTTATCAAAATTCTTTTGTTGATTGGTGATTGAAAGTTGCTGGTTGGCTTGAGCCTCACTCTTAAGTTCACAAGTTCTAGTCGAAGACTAGATTTAGTGAGGCTCAAGCCAACTAGCAACTTTCAATCACCAATCAACAAAGAATTTTGATAACTCAAGAGTCTTTAATTAATCAATCCAGGTCAAGAACATAAAAATCTTTTTTAAAATTCAACCAAACATTTTATCAAAAACTTAGAAGGCACAAAATAAAAGCATAGAAAAGTAATAAGAGAATGTAAAATCTAAGACTAACAATTGTAAGGAATCAATAATAACAAATAAAGAAAGAAGTAATAAACATGAAATACCTCAAATTGCATTAAAGGAAATTGAATCTAACAAGAAGAATTCATAAACTAAATTGGCAAAATAAAGGAATCAATGATAGAAGTAGATAACTAAAGTGCTAGAATAAATAAAAGTAAGAGAAAACTAAATTAAAATAAAACTGAAACCTAAACCCTAAGGAGAATTTGGAAGAAGAAACCCTAAACCTAGAGAGAGGAGAGAGCCTCTCTTTTTAGAAACCTACATCTAAAACCTAAAAATGTGAATGAATGAAAAATGAATGATTGATCACCTGATTCGTCCCACTTTGCAACCTCTAATCTTCATTTTCGGGCTTGAAACTGGGCCAAAAACAGCCTAGAAATCGCCCTCAGCCTTCTCTCGTAACTGAGGCACGTGACGCTCGTCGCGCGTACGCGTCAGCCACGCGTACGCGTTGCTGAACAAATTCATGGTCACGCGTACGCGTCGCTTGCCTGCTACACCGGTCACGCGTACGCGTCATCCATGTGTACGCGTCGGCTCCAGCTTCTCAAATCCTCAATTTCTTGTGTTCCTTCCACTTTTGCATGCTTCCTTTCCATCCTCTAAGTCATTCTTGCCCTATAAAACCTAAAAACACTTAACACACATATCACGACATCGAATGGTAATAAGAGAAGATTAAAAATTAGCAATTTTAAGGCCAAAGAAGCATGTTTTCAATCATAGCACAAATTCGGAAGGATTTATAAAACTATGCAATTTATTTAAATAAGTGTAAGAATAGTTGATAAAATCCACTCAATTCAATACAAAATAAACCGTAAAATAGTGGTTTATCAACTACATATGAGAAGAATAAAAATACAAAAATAATCAGAAAAATATTTGAAATACAATCTGGAACATTTTTCCTTAAAAATTTGGCCTTAGGTAGGGCCAATGAGCGAAAGGATGAAAATGCCCCTCACTTAATTAGCTTTAAAAGTGATTCAATCCCCAATATTTACCCACATTGGGAGGGAGGGAGGGAGGGAGAGAGAGCCCTAACCCCCAAAATACTATTCACTCTCCACATTCAAATTCACTTTTCTCACAAACCGGAACTCCGATCGATGATCGTTTGTGGCTACGCATCGCTCTCAACTCTCTCTATATTTCTATACCACTTTTGCAGTGAGTGATCACGAGAACCTTATCGCATTTCTCCATTTCTTACTAATTTCATGTTTTGGATAGAGTGGTTGTTGAAATTGGCGATTTTGATACTTTAGGGAAAACTCAATCTCAATTTCTAGCGGGATTTTAACCCATGATCATGTAGAACAAGATAAAAAACTCATTTCCTCTACTTTTTTCAATTTGTGTGAAGAACCTAGCATGAACTATGTTAAATTTTGATGTTGTTAGAATGGATAGTATTGATTGTGTGCTTGGCTTGGCATGTTTGTTGTTGATTGAAGCTTGAATTGGCCAGAGAAAAAGGTTCAAGAGGTTGGAACTATCGTCAACGAAGGTACGGGTTTCAGATTCAGATAAATATTATGTAATGCTATGTGAAATCCTAGACTAGTTGACTTTAAGATATTGATGAGTTGGTGTGGTTGATGATAACGGCTTAGTGTGAATATATGATATTGGATGATTGTTAAATGTGTGAATTTGGTTTATCAGATTGTTGGATAAATTTTGGGCCGGAGGTCGTGATTGGGTGAGTTACACCCCTTGGTAAGTTTGGTGAGAATTAATATGTGTTGATACGTTCGTGTGTGATTAACGGCTGTCAATTATTTAAAAATTTTCTTCACGGGTTCCTAGTTATAATATTATCCTTCTATAATTATGTATGTATCTCTCTTCTAAGTGTCGTAATGCCTCACCACCATTGATTTGCAACTTAAGCATAAAGCTCTGTGTGGTAGGGTGTTACATTATGATATCAGAGCAGTTCATCCATTTAGAGCCTGAGGGATGGAATGATTATGCTTCTAGGCATACTCTGAGTTGTGTTTATATGCTATTTAGGATGTCTGCTTGACAAATATAACATAAACATTCATGAGCCTACTTTTGGAGATTTGAAGCACTAGACTTTAGATATTGAGACTGATCACCTTAATATCAATTGTTCGGTATGGACAAGACCTAAATGGTGTCTCGTAGACGTAGACAAAGTTGAAGACGAGGATGGAGAAGTAGTGAGGGAACCATTCCATTAGATAATCCGACTGATTTCATGGCCGCTATGGCAAACATGGCTGCTGCCATTAATGCTAATGCTGTTGCTACCAATCGAGCAGTGGATAGGATAGGACAACAAGCTAAGAACAACAATGGAGGTGGTAATGGACATGGTGGTGGAGATGACCACGGAGACAAAGGCCAATGACTTTGGCTAAGTTCTTGAAAGTGAATACGACAACCTTCAAGGGTACGACCAACCCCACTAAAGCTGATAACTAGTTTCAAGTTATGGAGAGAGCATTGTAAGCTTAACATGTGCCGAAAGATCAATTTGTGGAGTTTGCTACTTATCAATTCGAAGGAGAGGCTCAGTTTTGGTGGCAAGGAGCACGCCGCCTGTTGCAACATGGTAATGGAGCTATTACTTGGAAAATCTTCAAGGTTGACTTCTATAAGAAATACTTTCTGAACTCTGTGAGGGCGGCAACGGAATTGGAACTCATGCAACTGAAGCAAGGGTTGATGAGAGTGGTCAAGTATATGAGTAGGCTTGAGGAGTTGTATCGCTTTTCAAAGGATTGTCAAAGCGCACCAGAGGGTTACGAGGAGTGGAAGTGTATCAAGTATAAGGGTGGCCTCCGAGATGACATTATGAGTACCGTAGTGAGAAGGGTTAAAAGGGCCGATAGTATCCCGAGGTTATTATTTGAGCTCTGTGATGGTGAGTTGTAGCGAAAGAGAGTGTCAAGGGTATGTTCTTTTAGACGCTAGTCCGTCCGGAGACAGACAGAACTTAGACCAAATCCTGATTGTAAAAAAATTTTCCTAAGGTAATTTCTGAGGTTATACCTAAATTTTTCTCTCCTTGAGAGATAGAGTTTGCAATAGAGTGAGTGCCGCAAGCAGGACCGATTTCAATCACACAGTATAGAATGTTGCCGTTAGAGCTGGCAGAACTTAAGGTTTAGTCTGAGGGGCTAATGACTAAGAAGTTATCTGATCGAGTGTCTCCTTGTAGGGAGTGTCAGTTTCATTAGAAAAGAGGTCCCATTGGTAAAGGTTGATTGGAATCATGCCGGAGTAGAAGAGCACACATGGAAACTTGAGTCAGACATGAGAAACAAATATCCTCATATTTATACAGATAATTAAATTTTGAGGACAAAATTTCTTTTAAATTGGGTAGGATGTAAGATCCAAAAAAATATTAACTGGTCAATTAATTAAGTAAAATTGTGTTACGAAGGTTTAAACTGATAGGTCAGGGTTAAAAATAAAAAAATTATAATTAAAAAATTTACAGATAAAAATTGAACTCAGAAAATTGTGTAGAGCGTGAAAATATAATTATTTATGGAAAAATACATACCGGCGTTGTAATTAATTGTACACGCTTGGGACTGTCTAGTACTACGTATGAAAAAGAATAGAAATGTAAATAATCAGAAAAATTTTAGAATACAGACTGAAACACTTATCCTTAAAAATTTGGCCCTAGGTAGGGCCAATGAGCGAAAAGGATGACAATGCCTCTCACTTAATTAGCTTTAAAAGTAACTCAATCCTCAATTTTTGCCCACATTGGAGAGAGAGAGAGAGTCCTAACCCCACAAATACTATTCACTCTTTACTTTTAAATCCGCTTTTCTTACAAACCGGAGCTCCGATCGATGATTTGTTTATGGCTACGCGTCGCTCTCAATTCCATCTACATTTCTATAACTTTTGCAGTGAGTAATCACGAGAACCTTATCTCATTTCTCTATTTTTTTACTAATTGTGCATTTTGGGTAGAGTGATTGTTGAAATTAGTGATTTTGATACTTTAGGAGAAGTTTAATCTCAATTTCTAGCGAGGTTTTAACCCATGATCATATAGAACAAGATAAGAAAATTCATTTCCTTTATTTTTTTCACTTTGTGTGAAAAAAATCTAGCATGAACCATGTGAAATTTTAATGTTGTTAGATTGGCTACTGTTGATTGCGTACTTGGCTTGGCTTAGTTATTGTCGATTGAGGCTTGAATTGGCCAGAGAAAAAAGTTCAAGAGGTTGGAACCACCGTCAATGAAGGTACAGATTTTGGTTTCGGATAAACATTATGTAATGCTATGTGAAATTCTAGACTAGTTGTCTTTAAGATATTGATGAATTGGTGTGGTTGATGATAATGACTTAGTGTGAATATATGATATTGGATGGTTGTTAAATTGTGAATTTGGTTTATCATTGATTGTTGGATAAATTTTGGGCCGGAGACCGTGATCGGGTGGAGTTACACCGCTTGGTAAGTTTGGTGATAATTGATATGTGTTAATGCGTTCGTGTGTGATTAACGGCTGTCAATTGTTTAAAAATTTTCTTCACGAGCTCCTAGTTATAATATTATCCTTCTATGATTATGTATGTATCTCCCTTTTAAGTGTCGTAATGCCACGCCACCATTAATTTATGACTTAAGCGTAAAGTTTTGTGTGGTAGGGTGTTACATCTCCATCCCTCCCTTCCCTCTCTTCTGTGGGTGTTGCTATCTGCACTGCACTACTCTATTCTGCAGCTACAACAACAGTCAACATGTAAGTTTTTTTTAGTTATTCGAATATTCTATATTAATTTTTAATAGATGATTCATGGATTATAATATGATTTATGAATCTGATTAGAACATGGAAGATGTTGAACTTAAAATGTTGAAATGTTATTGTTGTTAATTTTATTATTGAATTAGGTTAGGAATTGAATTTGCTGAGCATGAATATGCTGATTTTGTTACTTGTTGAATTGGTTTATGAATTGATTTTGCTGATTATGAATACGAATTGGTTGCTCTGAACTCGAGAAATTAAACAAGATAATGAAATATGTGGTTCAAATGTCAGTCTAAATACTAGTGCACCTTCTACTTTGTCAAAACATAAGAATAATGAAGTGGTATGTCTTGTTTGCTATTCTGACTGTCAGTGAAACCGTGGATCTGAATGGTGTAGCATATTGTGATATTGTCTTTAAAGCTTAAGCTACTTTGCTTTCGCAACTGTACTTAACAGTCCCTTAGTGAATTGAGCTTATATGAGCAAGTGCTCATTTCAAATGATTGAAATGATTTAAATGCAATATTTTTCTCATGATCATAATTAACCGCTTTTGTTATTTCACTCTTAGGAGTAGGAGATTAGTTTTGATCCTCAAGATAAATATCCTATTAGTAATAAAGTTCAGGCTGTTTGTAGTAAAGATGCGTTGGGCTCCGTCATCTTTAGTCTCTTCGTCGTTCATGTCGCTGTGCCGGCTGTGATGCTCTGTCTCTCTCAGTCTCTGCACCTCTATGGCTGCATCTTCCAATGGAGTCTAGGTATGATTTGTACATTCTTTGTTCCGATTCTTTGTTTATTATGATTTTTAAATTTTTCAAGCCTTAGAATTTTTATTTATTGAATTTTGTTTGTAAATTGTGTTTACTTGTTGAAACTTGTAAATTCTTTGTTCTGGTTCTTTAGGATTTTTTTTTTAGTTTTGTTTGTAAATTCTTTTTATTTGCTCAAATTTGTTGTTATATCATTAAATATTTTTTCTCAAGTTTCAAAATTAGTTGTTTAATATGCATGAATTATATATTAATGTTTAAATAATTTTTTTAAAAGATTTAAAATTTAAGTTTATCGTCGGTTAAATTCGTCAGTAGTTATTAATTTAATTATTAATTAATAATATATTACTGTCGGATTTATCGAAAAAAATTACTAGCGAAAATATTCCAATGGTAATTAGTGGCAGACGAAAAAATCTGTCAATAAATAATTACCGGTGAGGTTTATATTGTCGGATTTATTCTGACGGTAATTTTGACCGTAAATATATTACCAACACATTTTTTTAGTAAATTCATTGGTAAATTTGATGGTACTCAACATTTTTTTGTAGTGATTATTAATTTAGTCATGCTACACATCTATATAATTTTTCATCGAAGTCCATCCAAGTTAGTCCAATACCAAAAAAACTCAATACCATTAAATGAGCGTGTATACATGTGGCCAGAGCACCGAAACGTTAACATATTCATTCGCACCTTGAATATGAAACAACGTTCCTTCTTCAACATTGAAACTGCTACTGGAGAACTTCTAATCTCTATCAAAATCTCTCAAACTTCACTCGTGTTCTTTGCGAAAACCGCTACTAGAAAAGAATCGCGAGAAAATTTTGAAAAGAAGAAGAAAAAACGAACGAAAACAAGAACAGAGACTGCGAAAGGTATGATAAAAACTACTGTTCATTTAAAATCTTGCAATCTCCCATTTCTCTTAGTTGCATTTTAGGTTTACTGAATTGAGTTACTTTGTTTAGTAGATTAACTTAATCTGATTCCATTTTTTTGGCGTAACTAGGGCATATGAATGGAAATGTGTTCTTATTTTCTTTCTGTTAAGTGGAGTTGCTCATTTTCATTCATTTGATTGTTAGTGTATTTAGTTGAGTTCTTTTGCATACAGAAATGATTTACTTGATGATTGAATGTTTATCACATTTTATTCAGTACATGATTAGTGTTCGGTTCACTGGTGTTTGTCATTTGATTCACCTGATTTTTATGTGTTCAGTTGAATTTTTTTGTATGCATAAATGATTTACTTGATGATTGAATGTTTATCACGTTATATTCAGCACATGATTGGTGTTCGGTTTACAGGTGTTTGTCATTTGATTCACCTGATTGTTAGTGCGTTCAGTTGAGTTCTTTTGCATGCAGAAATATTTTTCTTGTTGACTGAATGTTTATCAAGTTTTATTTAGAACATCAATGAAATTCAGTTCAGTAGAGTTGGTTATTTTAATTCATTTGATTATTAGTGTGTTTATTGAGTCCTTTTGCATGCAGAAATGATTTACTTGATGATTGAATGTTTATCACATTTTATTCAGCACATGATTGGTGTTTGGTTCACTGGTGTTTGTCATTTGATTCACCTGATTGTTATGTGTTCAGTTGAGTTCTTTTGCATGCAGAAAAATTTTTCTTGATGATTAAATGTTTATCACGTTTTATTCAGCACATGAATGGTGTTCAATTCAGTTGGGTTGACCATTTTGATTCACTTGATTAAAATATGCATAATTGTGCTTGTCGGTGTATTGAGTGAAGTATTGACCAATTTTTTTTTGCTTCAGACTCGAATATGGTCCATATATTCTGTTGCACAAACTGAACAAAATCATAGACCAAGTGATTCAGGCATCTGAAGAAATAAGACTCCCAAAGCCATCTACTGCCCTCTCTAGCCCTTATTGCAAATTCACATATGAGGATATAGATAGTAAATAGGATATACTTTGTTTGATTGGTTGTAATTAACACTATTTTGTTTAACTTGTTTAAAAATCAAACAATGTATATATGTGAATATTAATGTAAATGTTATTAGAAAATTAATGTTAATGTATATATCTGATTCAAGATGGATTAGTCTTTGTCCTGTTGGTCTGAGATGTTAATATATATATATATATATATGTTGAAACTGTCTGGCTGCTGTTTTGTTCTAGGTTGACAGTGAATGGAATCAGGATATTTATCAAACATTAAGAGCCCTAAAAAAACAAATGAACCGAAATTAATACACAGGGTGAACCGAAAAGTGCATATATCAATATAGCAGAGAGATAATTTTAAAAAAATGTTGCTATCAGTATTTAGTTTAGAAACTCCTGAACTCTTTGAAATAATTTTTGTAGAACTTTTCGGCTTCTTCGAGTGTCTTGAAAATCATTTCGACCTTTGGGACAAATTGTTCATCCACAACACACCTAGTCTGCAAAATGAACCGAACATGTTATTATGGTGAAACAATTGTATAGTACTAAATGAACGGAACATTATCCATTATATAAAATCAAATTCAAATAGCTTTCTGCAGAATGAACCGAACACGTACGTTATTATGGTGAAACAATTGTATTAGTACTAAATGAATGAAATATTATCCATTATATAAATTCAAAACACCTGTGTCTACAATTGAGAGATTATCAATTCAATTCAATTCAGAACACATGCGTACATTCAATTCAATTCAATTTAACAATTGCATTCCATTCAATTCGATTAAAAAAAATCTAAACCTTGTCTGCTTGATTTGTTTCAAAAGAATAATCCAAAACGCTCTCATTCAACTGATTTAAAGTTGAATCATTCATTGTTTTGATAGAATATTGAAATCTAAAAACGAAAAAGATAAATCTACAAAATCGAAGAAGAAGGACGAGCAGCAGAAAAGAACAACGAGCAGGAAAGAAGAAAAAAGAAGAAGAACGACGAGTAGCAGAGATTACATATCCGAAAATTACAATGCAAATCGTTAACGTTGAAGAAGAGAAGATTGTTTATGTTGAAGAAGTAGTTTACGTAAATCTGTTATATTGATAGAAGGGAGAGGGGAGTGCGTGTATTTCTCGTAACTTGAGGAAAAGGGGGAAGACGCGTTATCAAAAAAATACTTACATGACTTAGATAGGTTTTTTATATGGATGCATTATTGTTATTAATTTATTTGGCTGTTACTAAACTCGACAAGATTAACTATATTATTCGTCATATAATAAAAAAAAAAGTGCGCAAATAATTTCTCAATGAAAATTCTAACTCTGCCAAAAGTCAACTCAAATATATAGTAGTCAGAATATCCATGATCATGAGTTGGAGAAACAAACAAAACTTGGAAGAAAGTACCTGAAATGAAATAAGATGACGATGCAATAAGGGGTTGATACTATTATAAATTTAAAGTCTCAAAGGATGTAATATACGTATAAAATAATAATTTTCTATACATTTCCATGTAATATATATACTTTGTTGTTTCATTTTAAGCACTATTTTGACTAGGGCTACTTTGATCTGATTGGATTGCACTGGTAAGTAGCTAAGCTAAATCAATCTTTTTTCTGGGACATTTCGATATGATTTACTCGCATTTTATATTTCCCTATATCAATGGAATCTGACCAAAATAGAAAAAGATCGTATCTCCATGCTGCTTCTGCCAACTGTATACAATCTATCATATCAAAGTTAAAGGAGTAAATAACCATTTTTAACCACGAAAGATATAAACACTGACAAATCTATCCATGAAAAAACAAAACTAACGCTGTAACCATGAAAAATAGACTTCAGTAAACAAAACTAACCAAAATCTAAAAAACTATTCAGAATTACAAAATTACCCATTTTTTTTTATCTAATTCAATCTAATCCATTTCTGTCCTGCAGATCTCTCTACACATATAATGCTACTTTTTCTTCTCTTTCTATCTCTCTGTCTCTGCATAGCAGTAACAATTTATTTATCTATGTATTCATTCATTGCTAACATATATTCAAAAGTGCATTTAGATTTGAAGGAATCTGTGTTGGATTTGTGAAGATGGAGAAAAATCAAGAATCGTCATTTTGGTAATTCAGAGACCAACTTCATGTGTAGGTTTCGAATCTGTCGAACCTGTCTTTGAACGATTCCATTTGGAGCAACAATTATAGTTCAAAGAGACCTGATGAAGGAAGAGCTTCGACATCAAAGTAGTGAAATCAACTCATCACCATCACCTTTACCATCACCCGCTTCTCAACAAGTCAAAAGCACCTCTTTATGATTTCAACGATGGCTGGAAGCAGATCAACAACAACACCACCAATGGATCTCTCTTCACCATGCCAGAGTCAATAGCAACGGACCAGAACCGACAGAGAAGCCGATGGCGACGGAGCTAGCCCGGAGTGGCACCACGACGGGATCTTTGACCTCGCGTGAATCACACCCTCGCTTCTAGAAGGTTCCAAGGGCCTCTTCTTCCGCTTCGATTTCCGCCACGACGGTACTCTCTTCGGCAACAAGCTCATCGGCGAATGCCGCGTTCCCGTGGCTAATCTTGTCCACAACGGCGAATGCAGTTCAGTCTGTTAGCTACTGCCTACCAAGTTCGGTCCGGCGAGGAAAAACCTAATAGGATCTTCAATTTTTCGTATCAATTGAAAGGAATTGGGGATAGGTACAATAGATATGAATCATTGCAAATTTTAGAATGGAGAATTTCTTGTGGGTGAGTTGATGTAGGACGATGAAGGTGAGTTTATCAAGTTGAAGTTGAGTGCGGTGGTGGAGGTGGTGGAAGATGAAGAGGAAGAGGAAGAGGAAGAAGAAGAGAGGTTGTGGGATTGAATTTGGTAAAAAAGGGGTAATTTTGGAATTTGAATAATTTTTTAAGTTTTAGTTAGTTTTGTCTATTGGAATCTATCTTTCGTGGTTACAATATTAATTTTATTTTTTCATGCGTAGATTTGTCAATGTTTATATCTTTTGTGATTAAAAATGGTTATTTACTCAAGTTAAAGTTTTGTTTTGAGAAAGAACTTTACTAATGTGAGTTTATAAGTGAATCCTGTTAAGCCATCAATGTTTTTTTTTTCTTCTCAAACTAATATATAGTCAATATTTATAAGAGAAAACCTTGGGATCAATAACACCAGAACTTTCAACACTATACTAGTACTCTATTTGTGCATTTGGACTTTCTTTTGACATCAATAAATTTATTGGTTAACTATATTAACTGAAACAGTATAAAATAAGATATTTTTATGCATAAATTTTCTATTAATTTACATGCAGATTTTATATAATATAAATATAAATTATACTATATTTATGTATGCACAGATTGATAAATATAGAAAATTTGATGTGTTAATTAGTTATTAGCTAAAATTTATTAAATTTCTAAAATTTCTCTTATAGTTATTTGTAGGTCAAAATTTATTATGTTATGACTGATTTGATACAAATTATATCTACTATTATGCCATTATGTTTCTTTCCCAAGTCAAATTAAGCTTAGGACTAATCCAGCGAAATTTTCATTCTTAAAGAGAATTTCCTCTGAGAGAAGAAAATTTGGCTATGGCAAAAGATAATTCAAACATGCTAATTGTTAGGTATCTTAAAGAAGAGAATACTATATACAGTTGTAAATTTTAAAACTTCTTTAAATAAAATCTATGATTTTAAGTAGCATGAACCATTGAACATTTGACTGCCCTAGATGATGTAAAGGGTCAAAAAGAGTCATTGGAAAACTTAATTTGACTTGGGAGAGAACACCTTTGCCTTTGGCTCATGGTTCCACACTCCAATCTTATCAGAATGGTAAAACGGGGTGGAGTGTGAATATAGCATTCTTTCTGTACACTGCATTCTGTGTGAGTGTGACAGTGGTTGAGGTCACTCAAGGATTTTCCTCTTATCTAAATTAACATTTGTTTTTCTTTGGAATCTTCAATGTTGAGGTATGCAAAATCTCACAAGATGATCTCATTTGTTTCTATATCTGGAAAGACAAAAAAATTAGATATCAAATGAAAACAGCTATGTATATAGTTTGGAGTGACATTTTCATGACACAAAGAAAAGACACGGTCCAAGCTGAAATAATATAGCTGAAGCCTAGAAAAACACTAAGGTAAGGTAAGGTGCAGTTGCACTGCAAAATATATAAATGACAGAGATTCGCCAAACACTGCCCTATGACGCGGAAAGAAATGTCATTCATTCGCAATCAAAGATTCACTTTTGTTTCTCAACTTACCAACAATGTCATCACCAGATACTGTACCAAAGGCTTCAGATTCTATTCTTATTATGACATAAATACAATCATCAAATATAAGTTATTTTTCTATTCTTCTTGAAATTTTAATACAAAATAAATTTTCATGTTGACAAGGATGTCTTCAATTATTCATTCACATTGTATGCTACATGGAATTTTTGAAAGAAAAAAAAAATAGCATTAATAATTTAACAATAATATGGCTTCTAGTAGAAATATCATCACACTAAGGACTTCTACTACCAAAATATGGGTGTATTATTTTGATTTCTAAAAAATAATATAATATAATTTAATTATTTTATACAGTTGAAAATAAAAATGAAATTACAATTTGGGAAATAGACAATTATTTTTTAAAGAAAATATTATATACACATTTTTTTTGTACATCTTCCACTTTTAGTAAAAAATATTGACAAAAAATAAAAACTTGTATGCAACAAAAAACAGAAATTATTTTTCTTATGGAAGGAGGGATGGTGTATTGGCTGGATAATGGGAAAGGAGGGGTATTGTGGAAGTGTGGAGGTCACAGTCAACACACTGGAGGCGTGGTGCTTGAGCCAGTGAGCGACGTGTAAGCACCCGTTCAACACGCCAAGTGCGTGCTGATGTGGCGACTGGGAACGCACTGCCAACACGCCGGGGGCATGGTATCTTGACATCCGTGACGCGATGCAGAGTTTCGCAGAGTTTCAAAGTTGCAGCAGCACCATGCAGGGGGCGTGTTGCAGGCCTTCCTGCATGCAGGAGACAGCCCCCCACCCCGGGAACCAGCGAGTTCCCCTTCAACCTGTATATAAATGCACTCTTCTTCCCTTCTATTGTGCATATACAACTGCCGAAGGAAAGAACTGAGAGAGATACAAAGGAGTGTATGAGCGTGTAGGGTTTAGTGAAGATAGTAGTGTAGTGTTTAGTGAAGAGAGTAGTAGGAGTAGTGTATAGAAGGAAAAAAAAATTTAGTTTAAAGGAATTAAAAAAAATGGTACGTAATTATACGATGTCTGAAGAATATATTATCAACTATTTGGATCATTCAATTTATATAAGTTGACAAATTTTTTTTATGTATTTAAAGTTTTTTTTATGTATTTAAATTTTTTTACGTATAAATATATATGTAATGGAAATATTATTCTGTGTATTTTATGAATATTTTAAGAATATAACTATAATTTGTAAATTTAGAGACCAAAACAATACTTATCCAAAAAATCATTAAATACTTTATTTAAAGTGATAAATGTTATTAAATATTATTAAATATTGTTATCGCTTAAATATTTTTTTTGTAAGAATTAAATATTTTATTCGACAAATAAATAAATATTTATAAGGATTATTATTTGATTAATGTAACATATATCTTTGTTGATGCAACCTAACAGGAATTTGTTGGTGTGTAAACTGGATCCGCCACAGACGTGGAACCCGATGGTTGAAAATTACTTACGCGCCACGGGATTCTACCATGTCTCTAGGATTGGAGTGATAAGAGAATTTCACCCGTTATTAGCTGCTCTGGTTGAAAGGTGGAGGCTAGAAACCCACATCTTTGTATTGTCGGTCGGTGAGGTTACAGTGACATTGAAAGATGTCGCTCATATATTTGGTCTACCCATTGATGGAGAGCTTGTGAGTGGATGGACAGATAGTAGTGGCGACTTCCTTCAGAGTCAGAGCATAGCGATATTCGGTCGTGAACCAGTAGTCAGTTAGTCTTCGAAATCCTATATAAAGCTGGGTTGGGTTCAACATATCAGAGACGCAGAGCCGTTGGACACTGAGGAGTCCATTAGGAGATACGTCAGATGTCAAATCTTCTGTTTGTTAGGGTTGACCCTATTCACGGATAAGTTGACCGCATACGCCCATGCAAAATATCTACCATTGCTGCGCGATTTCGAGCAGATCCATACTTATTGTTGGGGGTCAGCATGTCTCGCACATCTTTACAGAGCACTATGCCGTGTATCACGATATGATACAAAGGACATGGATGACCCTCTGAATCTGTTGTTTGTTTGGGCATGGGAGCAAATGCCGTGTATTGCTCCTGTACCGAGACAAACCCTTCCACCGGCTGAGATACCAGTTGCCATGAGGTAATAAGTCTTATTTTAGTCATGTGTTATATTCACGATGCATGTTTGATTTACGGTGACTTATTTAAATGTTTTCAATTAGTCATGTTTGATATTCCACTGGACCAGCATTGCATCGTTCTACGCGGAGTGCAGCTTCATGACTGGATAGTTTTACATGGGGCATGGATAGCGGAGTGGGCCAACAGGCAAAACAGTCGATTGTGGGATCTACACCCCCTTTCGACCTGTGACTTTTTACCGACGGTGGAGTATCGGAATTGGTACGTGGGCTCGTACGGACATCTGCTGAGATTTTTGGGGTACGTTCCTCATCATCCACAGTCACCTGCACCACAGCCACCTGCACCTCACCCACCCACACCGTAGGGTCCACCTCAGCATGCAGTGTTTGAGCCGTTTCCTTATTATATATATACCATAGCCACCGGAATACAGTCATGGTAGCCATCACACTCAGGGCAGTCACCACTCTCAGCACTATCAGCACAGCCAGCACTCTCAGGGCCGTCACCTTTTCAGCACTCTCAGCACAGCCACCATTCTCAGCACTCACAGCACAGCCACCACTCTCAGGGCATCCACCACTCTCAGCACAGTCACCAGGGTCAGTCCGGCCAGCATCATCAGCCCATACTTACGATTCCTTCCGGTCATGATTGGTTTGACTTTTCCAGCGATAGACACGGAGATCAAACTCTACAGCATTGGACTAATCTCTTATAGTTGATATTGTACTCCTCCACCGTTCTTGAATACCCTATGTTGACAACAAGCTTTTGCAAATGAGGGACTTTGAATGCCCTTAGGAAGTTACTGCCGATGTGCCTTATACAAAACATCCACCATGCTCTTGGAGGTTGCCAGTCACCTCCTGAACGATTTAACGCTGCTCGTATTGACTCATGCTAGTCTGAGATCATACCCACACCGTCTTTTCTAACAACATGCATTCGCAGATTCCTGAGAAAGAAGTGCCACGCATCAGCTGTCTCCCCTTCCACCAAGAAAAAAGCAATAGGCATAATGTTCTGGTTCCCATATTGTGCAACAGCGACTAGAAGTGTACCTTTGTATTTTCCGTATAGGTGTGTGTCGTCAACCTGAACTAGGGGCTTGCAATGCCTGAATGCCCTAATGCATGGATTGAAACTCTAAATACGTGATGAAGTATTTTTACACATTGCGCCTCCTCATTCCCGTTGTATAGTGGTCGTATTTCTATTTGGACAACTGAACCAGACATCTTCTGCACCAAGACCGAGAGCCACCATGGCAAGGCTTGGTAAGAATCCTCCCAACCACCGAAAACCTTGGCTATGGACTTCTGCTTTGCCAACCAAGCCTTTCGATAACTGATTGTATAGTTGAACCTTGACTGGACTTCCGCTATTATAGATTTCACCTTGATGGACGGGTCCGTCTCGACCAATGGCCTTATAGCCTCAGCAACTATATCCGAGTCCAACTTGGAATGATCTTGTGAAATCGTTCCGACTGTGCACGTGTGCCTACCGTCGTATCTGCGTATCTCCCAACAACTTTTTTTCCGTATCAAGCTGGCGCGGATAAGCCAGTCGCACCCCCGCCCGTACATCTTGCATTTTGCATAGAACGTCTGTGGCTCAGACTCGTACACATCATAGTCAACTCCTCTAGATATAGTGTAACTTCTAATTGCTGCGACGACTGACTTTCTACAACTATATTCCATTCCAATCCGGAACTCTCTGTCCTCAGGATCAGCAACGCCTACAGAAAGCCGAAATCATCGTTTATTAATCAATCCAAAGTATAAATTAACAAAAACTTATTATTTAGTCAATACGTACCTATGTTTGCATATATTCCGGAAACTCGGGGGCATGCATGGCGTCGAGATCCAACTCACACATAAAAGGTGGAACGTACATCGGTTGACTGCTCGAGGGATGAACCACTACATTCTCCACTGCTGCCTCAACTCCCATATCACCATCCTAGTCTTCGTTGCCGGCTTCATAAGTGGCTTCAAAGTCCTCTTCGCTGTCACTATTCATTCCTTCGTACACTACAGCTCTATCATCATCTATATCTAAATCATTTTGAATCACTACTGCCTCTAGGGTTTCAAACTCAACGTACAGCTCAATCTGTGGGTGCCGCATCTGAGTCTGCCGGTGAATTTGAAACATATTCTGCATACTTGCTTCATCAGTGATCGGCATGGTATTAAACTATATTAGACCACCAAAAACTACAACTGGATTCTGGTACAGAATTCTGCTCACTCTCATTAACGTACTGTTCTCCATGCTTTGATAGAGGCCGTTCTGCAGCTCCATTAACGTCATGGTGCATGGAACCACAAACGAAAATGGATTCTGGCACACAAACCTCACTCCCTCATGAGTATTATGTATTATCTCACCGTTGCGAGACACCACCAAGTTTGCGGTGCCCTCCACTACACTAACAACACACTCAAATCTTATTCAGAATGCAAAATAGTATCGAGCTTTACCTTATATAGAGGGGAGCATTTAACATGCCCCCACGTGCTGCCTGCCTCAGCCAATCACGCTCTGACATGTGTCAGCACGCCCCCCACGTGTTGCCTCAGTGAACCAATCACGCTTCGCCATGTCAGCACGCCCCCAACATGCTGTCTCAACGAGCCAATCAATCTTTGGGGCGTGCTGACTAAGCACTCCCCCCACGTGCTGCCTTGTTGGATCAACCAGACGGTGCCACGTGGCTTTCACGCCCCCACGTGCTTCAGTAACACGCCCCCTGCGTGTTGAGCTTTCATCTGACTTTCATCTGACACGTCCACCTAGGGGTAATACACAGAGTATCTCCGTTTCCAGCCAAAACACCACCATGTATTCCATAACCAAATTATTGAGCCCAACAAAAAATATTTTAAATTATACAAACATCATTTTTAATTTTTTTTTGGAAACAAAATTTTACCCCGTTATCAACCTATCATTATGTAAAGAATTATTCTCCACATCCAAGCAATTTTAACATCCAAGTAATTTACAGTCACACGCTTCTTTTTTCAGCTTTTTTTCTCCCCTCGCGTGGCTTCTTAATTCTTCTTCTTATTCTTCTTCTTTCAAATTCACGCATGCATTCTTCTTTTCCTCCTCCTCCTCCCCTGATGTTACGTCTTTCTCTTCTCGTCCTTTTTATTTATTAATTTTCACTTTCGTTACCATCGTCACCAACACCACTTTCTCCTCCTCCTCTCCTTTCTTCTTCTTTCTCATTGAAATTTCTCCTCCTCATTCCTTTTCATTATTCTCATCGTCCTCCATCATCATCATCATCATCATCATCATCATCATTCTCGTCTTCTTCTTATATATATCGCTGTTATCGTCATCGTTGTTATTGTTATTATTATTGTTGAATTTTTGCCATGTTGATGATGTTGTCTGATCCAAAATTGATTTTGGATGTGTTTTTGTCGACGATTCAGTCTTGTTTGTGTGCTTATTTTTTAATTGAGTTTTTGTATCGCAATCATTATGTAATTTTTGTTCATTTCTGAGTTAATTATGTCGCAATTGTTATGTAATTTCGGGTCATTTCTGAAGTAATTATGTCGCAATCATTATATAATTTCTGAGTGAATTAAGGTGCATTTGGACTCGTTGTCCTGCATAATTCAAAACTCTTTCTCTTCTTCCCAACCCTCTTTCTCCTTTTCCTCCTCATCTTCTATTGCTTCTTCTTCTTCTTCTTTTTCATCTTTTTCTTCTTCATCTTCTCCTTCTTTTTTCATTTTCTTATAGTTCTTCTCGTTTCACTCTCTTAAGAGGAATAAAACGAAGAAAAAGAGAAGAAAATATTAAACAAAAAAAGAAAAAGAAACATATTAGTAATGTTGTCTGATCCAAAATTAATTTTGGATTTTTTTGTTCATGATTCAGTCTTGTTTGTGTGCTTGTTTTCGAACTGAGTTTATGAATCGCAATCATTATGTAATTTCGGTTCATTTCTGAGTTAATTGTGTCACAATTGTTACATAATTTCGGTTCATTTTTGAGCAAATTAAAGTGCATTTGGACTCGTCCTGCACAATTCAAAATTCTTTCTTCTCTTCCTCCTCATCTTCTACTACTACTTTTTTTCATCTTTTTCTTTATCTACTTCTTATTTTATTTTTTCAGAATTCTTCTTGATTTACTCTCTTGAGAAGAATAAAACTAAGATAAAAGAAGAAAATATATAAAAAAAACATTAATGATGTTGTCGATCCAAAATTGATTTTGGATATATTTTTGTTCATAATTCAATCTTATTTGTGTTTGTTTTCGAACTGAGTATATGTGTGAATGTGTCGCAATCATTGTGTAATTTCGGTTCATTTCTAAGTGAATTAAGATGCGTTTGGACTTGTTGTCCTACACAATTCAAAGCTCTTTCTCCTCATCTTCTACTGCAATAACAGCAACAACAAAAGAATAATAATGAAGAGAAAACACCCGAAGGAGGAGGAAGAGGAACGCGAAGAAGATATCTTAGTTGAAAGAATAATGTGTACGCATGTAATCACGCTTTTTTTAATGAGTGATTTTTGTTGGTATTGAATTTATTTGGTTAAACTTAAATAACAATATTATTTGAATGTATAACACATCTGTTATGTAAAATATTATGTAAAATACATTCTTACAATCTCCGGATGGTTTTGCTCCTTACACATTGATATGCTTTGTATACAAAATGTTACGCTTTTTATTTTTAATACGGAAAAAAAAAAGTGTGTATTTTGCCGTATAGATTTGTGTTTATACAAAAAAATCTAAAAATCAGATATATGTTCATATTTTAAAAAAAAAAAAAACTCAATCTACCCATATATATCGGTAGATAACACGCCATGTTTACCCATCTCAAAAACATCAGCCAAAATGTTACAATATTAATTTTCCATTCCTTGGATTCAAAATCATACTTGTCGCATTTAATACCCTGTTATACATCTGCAACAAAAACTTGTAGAGAAGTTGCGTTTTGTTCACGTCCTAGTACTAGTTCAAAACTTCTAAAATATTTTGCGGTACCAGACAATCTATGAGTAATCAATAACAATGAATGAGGCATATCTTCAGACTTCATCATTATTATTATTTAATAGTTGCCTTGGCAATGGATGACGTACATGGTCCACCAGATGTCATAAATGGTATTCCCTTGAATGTGGCCACACCCTTCTCATCAGTGAAGAGATTCTGTCATGCACAAAATATCCGTGACCATCACAATAACATAATTAATTAACTTCCCAAGTATAAGATTATAATTTTCAAACATTCAAACTATAGAGTAAAGTGCAATACCGGTGTGATCTTCTCAAGCTGTTTCTTTTTTGGGTTAAGTACATCTTCTGGCTTACCATCAATCCTAGATTTGAAGAATCAAAAGTTTAAGCAAGATCAAATATCTCATGAAAATTGTATCCCAAGCAAAACAAGATAGTATGTAACGTTCTACAAACAATTGCTAATAACCAGTTTCTAAAACGGACTATAATGTACACACTAGTTATAAGGAACAAGAGAAACATGCATATGTCAAAGGTTTTATCTGTGGACGTGGCGGCAATTCCATTATCCTTATCCATTTCCATATTCCGTTTGGGCTGATGACAAGGCGATGATCAAAATGAAACTCGAGTCGGCATTATTATTATTATCATAATTCAAGTGAGATCTCCAGACCAAGTGACACTGTCTGGTCAGAGATGTTATGAACAACTTACCCATAAAAGGAAACACGTTCCCCTATTTTAGCTCCTTGTGGAGGGAGCAAGGGCTCCACCTTGCTGTGATCTTCATTAGAAGCACATAATACCTGGTAAGAGAAGACAAATATATACACAATCCTTAAGACTAATTGACCATCAAAGGATACAGACTGAGAATATATAAGGTAGTCAAACCCAAAATGTGGCTTATGGTGCCAGGGAGTTTTAATGCTGAGTTAGAACACCATGAAATTTATGCACCCCCAAAACACAAAAAAAACCTCCCCTCTCCCCCGTTTTTTTCTTTCAAGAAAGGCATTAACATGAAAAAGAATATGCAGTATTTGAGTTAGTAATTTACATATGAATTAAGTGATGAAGCATAACATTCATAATAAAAACAAATATAAAAATATTACAGTATTTAAGTTACATATATTTAAATATAAATATAATATGTATGTAGTATGATTATATTTTGCCGTTTAGTATCCATCATTATACTAGTAAGCTAGGCCACTGTCCATTTTTCAGTTTCTAAATTTACAGTAAAGTGCTAAACGGATGCCTTCTCTGAACCAGAAAGGCATAAGGCAATCAATGAGTAGCATGTAATGGGCAGGATCCCAACTGACCACAGTTCTAGCAGCTCAGCCCTCAGCTTAGTGCCGGCCTTTTGGTGACTTCGACTACAACAAATGTAAAAATTATAAGCATGATAAAATTAAATAAATACCAGTCCTTCAGACATCACATCCCGTAGTTTTCCAGGTTTGACATTTGTAATAAGTACAACAAGCTGATTCTGTACAGTACACAAAAACAAAAGAAACGTAAGAACATGTAAAATCACAACTCAAAATGAATATAACAGATCTCATCATACAAGGAAAGCATGGATCCATTACCGTCAACTCATCGGGACAACAATACTTTGCCAAACCACTAACAACCTGCCGCAATTTTGTTTCCCCAACATCTATCTCCTCAACTAGCAAACTGCATGATTTAATTTCATTGATATTATTTTTCATGTAAACAGGTTTCAAACAAATTGAACTAAAGAAGCATCAAATATATTCATAACTTCAACATTCTGCTAAATTTTAAAGGTTTATTTTTTTTAAAAGCAAGTTTGTTTCCAAAGAACCTGTCTGCAGATGGATGCTTCCACGCTTTGCGAATTAGTCCTACTTGAATATTAAGTAAACTGACGCTAAGTTCATTGTCTTTCTCAGGCACTTCTTTTTCAGCAGGTTTTGCCTTGACTTTTGAAGGTTCTTCAGCAGGTTTTGCCTTGACTTTTGTAGGTTCTTTGTCTCCTGCTGGCTTTCCCTTAGTGCCCTGAAAAGAAATAAAACAAATGTAAAGCCAGAGTGAAGCAATTGCATTAAGATGCAAGTATGCCACAAGAAAATTATAGGGAACTGATAACAGGAATTGGCACTTTGAAACTTAATCTTCTCCGGTAAAATATATCAAACTCACAAAGTTAACCATGTACCAGCTTTTTCAATCTTCTATATATCAAGGATCTAACCTAGAATTATATTAGTATTTAAAATCAAATTTCAACTAAAATATTAATTCACAAATAAAATATATGTGGGTCAAAATGGATCATTATCTGGAAAATTTTATCATTAAAATATATATATTTATAGCCAAAATGTACAACAGCAAATAGCTGCCACTCTGTTTTTCTCCAGAAAATTTTTTTCATCATTGTCCTATATCACAAGTGATAACTCCATATTATTATATCTCATTATCAAGGCTATCCTGTGGAAGAAAATAAGAGCATAACTGAAGTTAAATAAGCATTGGTCACACACACACACACACACACACACAGAGGTTGATTCACAAACATCAGCTTTGCTTTTGCCATTGCTTGTGTCTGGTTCTTTCTTGTTGACATTCTTTACACTTTGCTCAGTTTTGGTTGATTTTGAATCAGCTTCTGAAGTAACAGCTGGTTTTGTTACCTGCAAACAAAAAAATCTAGATAATGAAAAAGCTAAGAAAATAGTAGAACTTATGAACATGGTTTCAACAGACTCTGTTAGGGATTTAGGTATTATGGGGTGTCCAAAGCCCACATCGGGTAGTATGGGATGCTTGATGTTACATTTAAGGAGAGTGGTTCTTCCCTCTTAACAGCTAGCTTTCAAGGTTTGGTTTTCACTTTCATGAGATACATAACAGACTCATTGACAGCCTTATAGATTTTCTGCTCCTACTGTTTCAGCATTTATATAAGGAGCCAGGAGCAGTTGCAAACAATAAGAAAGTACATTTCAGGAACTTAGCACCTAATCAATTTAAATATCAAAACATCACCAGCGAAGCTAAAACATGATGCAAGTGATCCAAGATTTCCTTATTTTAACAAATCCAATTAAATATTTACAGATGTTATTATAAAGTACTGGTTGAGTCCCAAAATATACATGATTTTTCCGTGCTTAATGGAGAGAGTGCCACATCAGAAAATTGTTGGGCCATATTGAGTGCCATGCTAGCACATAAAATTCATTATAAATTTGGACCCAGCTGAATTATTTATTTTTAAAAAAAAATTTATAAGGAGCACCTTCAAGAGCCTAAAGTAAAGTGTAACATGACCCATTTTTCTTTTATCAATTTAGTAAGTTCTTTAACAGCTTTTTGGGATCTAAAGGATACAAATAAATGAAAAGGACAATTAAGTGCCTTCAAGCACAATATTTTACCTACTTTAGTTTTTCACCTTAGGCCTCACAGTTAATAAGTCTATAAACAAATAACTTAAGTAATAGAGGACCGGAGACTCACATTTACTGGAGGCTCAAATTCAGGCTTCTGCAATGGTATTTTCTCAAATAAACCTACAAAGTCCTCCTTGTGCTGATGAAAGAACAACACAGTCAGAACTATAAACACTAAACAGTTGATGTTGCTTCAAAAGTTAGAGCATACATGAAATAAAAGCACACGCTTTGTGCAAACTCACATGGCTTGAAACAGTTCACCAATGAAGCGGACATTCTAAAATCATACTGAAGGAGTTTTTGGAATATTTCATCAACACGGTAATCTATAGAGTTTTTGTACTATTTCATCAACACGGTAATCTATATCTTCAGAAAACTTAAATAACAGAAGAATGATGCACTAGAGAAGGAGTTTCCTCAGTAAACACAAAGGGTAACCAATTTTCAGATTATCTTACTTCATAGCTAGCAAAACCATTAAAGTTTCCAACAATAAAATTTATCATTACCTTAGGTAGAGATATGCTAGCAAACTTGAAATTACATATAAATTAAGACTTAGAGTGTAGAAAACATAATCTTTGAACATTTCCTATCACATCACAAGAAGGAATCACCAAATTCCTAGTCACAAGGTCCCCGTTACCTATTTCCAGTACTATTTCAAGGGACAATTATCATTTCACCTTTTTATATGCTGTAGAAATCATTATAAAAGTATAAAGCACACTTCATCTAAGTCCAACTGCAATATGTCTACCACATTTCACAAGTAGTCACTCAAAGATGCCTAAAATTTGCTAAAGTTGTGACAACCACCACCTAAGAATACAATGTATGACTTAGTTGTGGTATACTTAAGGTGCAAGCATTACCTGGATGTAATCCATCCATCTCAACACATGTGGCAGCTTTTCCTTGTTTGGATTTGAAAGGTTGATCTGGCAATAACCAACAAAGAAATCTTGTTAGAACTAAGTATGGTGTTTTTGACATTATTCAATTCAATATTCATGTTTATTCTGTTCTATTAATTGATATCAAAATCATCACCTTTGCATTAGTACAAATTACAAAGAAATAGTAAGATAAAATAAATCAATCTCCACTAGATACATCGTCAAAACAAATTAAGCAATACTATGGTAGAAAGCATAGCAGATACTATAAATATGGAAACGTAGATACCACGGAGGAATGAATCGCCGAAAACACTATAACATCAGCTTCGGAGGTTTTCAATCCATTTCCCAGTAGCACAGACTTTACAGACAGTTCATCATTCAATGTCTTGAGATTCTCGAAGTTTGATTCGAGGGTGAGGGGGAAAGCTTCTGCAAATTCTACCCACTTCAGCACCTAAATATGAATATGAATACCATACAAATCAAGATAATTTATTGAGAAAGTTGAAATGATATTAGTGGGCAAATAAATGCATAAAATGGTGACACAACAAATTGAGGAAATGATAGATACTCTGCAAGCAAACATAGAGCATGAAAACTAAAACTCACATAATCTGCATTTGCCACATTGAAATGCACAAAACTCAGATAACAGTTCCACCTATGAAAATGCAGAGTAGCAAACACCAGAGAAGCAAAACCCAAATGAGCTATGAAGTGCTGCATCGAGAAATTGTAAAGGAAAAAGGGCTTACAGGATCCAATGAAAGGTGCTTGCAAAGAGCCGAAGCTATCAATTTGTTTCTGCTTTCAACGGAAGCCATATCCGATGAACGATTATTTGGTACTGATGCTGCTCACTGCTGTTGTTATCGTTTCAACTTCAAATTCGCCTCTCCGCAATTTTCTTCATCACTTTGCACTTTGCA
>NC_029794.2:96632022-96647417 GCF_000816755.2 Arachis ipaensis
GGTGAGGAATCGACAGCCTATTGACTTCTTTTGGATTTTGGTGAGCCTGGTCGGTGTATAACCAGGGGGCCCAATAATTATTCATGGGCTGAAAAGTTAAAATATACTTCTCATTAAAAAAATAAAAAATCATGACCAAAAAGTAAAAACCAAAACAAATTAGTAATTAACCTGTTAGGAGATATGGTGATAAACTAAAAAAAAAAGCCTTATACTTAGAGGTGTAGATCACGATAGGTGTAGGTAGCTCGTCTAGCTGTTTGGCCTAGCTTGTATTTGATAGCACATTTCTTAATTTAAATTAGGGCTCCAATTAACGAAAGGGTTTATTTCTAATTAGAAAATAAAAAAGAGTAAATAATTATTTCTGATGATAAAAAATTTATACATTGACAAAATTAACCATAAAAATTTAAAACCAACATTATAATCGTAAAAGATTAATTTTCTTTGACAATATCATCCAATTATTAAATTTATAGACGATTCTATTAATTTTTTTCTAAATTTCTTAAATTACTCTCTACATCATCTTCTTTATTCCATCTCTTCCACTTCTTTTACCACCGTTATCCAATTCTTTGTTAGTAACTTTTATTCTCTCTCCTTTTTCTTTTTCTTCCACTACCAGCCATTAACCTAATTTCTCTTTTTCATCTCTTCTCCCCTCTTTTTTAAATTCTCCACCATGTTCTCTCTCTCAGTGCACACACTTCCACTTCTCCAAACCTCTTTCAGAGTAATCTCAAAATAGAGAAATCTCCATTCCCTTAAACCCTTTAAAAAAAAAACCCAATTGCAAACCTTAAAACCCATTTCTTAATCAGCTTCTTGCCCAAACTCATGCGAATAAGCGAAACCCAACAATAGAAAATAAAAATGCCCTCACAAAACACGTCGGATCCAAAACCCTAAAGGACCAGAACCCTGTAGCGTAACATAACAACGCGAAGAGTGCGGATTTATTCTTTCTCTTCTTATTGCCGGTCTTCTTTGGTGGCGTAACGACTCGGGTAAGGATGGAAAGTGCTAGAACATTCAGTAGGGTGATGTGGCCGCGGGCAATTTTGGCTGCAAGGTCGGGAAGATCTTGAGGTTGATGGCAACGATGGATGCCAGTTGGAGAATCATAAGATTGGCGGCTGAGATCTTAAGAAGGTTCGACAACGGTTGTTAGAGGCACACACAATAATGGTTATGCGAAAAAGGGGAGAAGTTGAAGGTTGATGGGGGATGAGGCATGGATAATAGGATTTCAACATTTTAAAGAAAAAGGGAATTGGCTGAACGAGGATAAGCGTAAAAGTTAACCCTCCAAGAAGGACAATGGCGTTGTCGTGAGAGACTCCTTACTTTCTCTTCTCCATGAGGACGATAAGAACACCATCATTGCTATGGCACAGGGTGCTAATATGCACATCTCTTATTCCCAGAAAAAAGTTGATTTGATTTCGTCTGATTTTCTATAGTTTAGGGATGATTCTGGTTTTAGAAGGGTTTTTATAATTTTGGGTTGATTTTGTTTTTGATTCTAGAAAGATTTTCATGGTTTGGGATTGATTTTAGTTTTGGTTTCTAAAGAGAATAAATGGTTAAAATGAAAAAGAAGATATAAAGGGTAATTTAGAAATTTAAAAATAAATTTAATAGAATTAATTATAAATTTAATAATTGGATAGTATTGTCAAAGAAAATTAATCTTTTATGTTACAACGTCAACTTTAATTTTTTATGGTCAGTTTTGTCAATATTTTAAATTTTGATGATTAGAAATAGTTATTTACTCAAACAAAAAAATATCTACACTTAAAATTTTGTTGGCAAAATAAACAAATGACAAGTGTCTCAAGTAGTAAACAATACCTATGCTTCCATCACTTTCACATAATCACATCCTGCAACATCTATAGTTATATCTTAAAATTCAGTCTTTGACTGCTGATGTGGCTTGTTCTCCTTCATTTTTGAGTTTTTTTATTGTTTTTTCTTGGCTGATTTTTCCATTTTTTTTTATTTCATTGTACATATTTTCAATGCATGTATTACTTGACTGTTGAAATTTTGAATTGAATCCCTCTTATTCATACTTCTTTTCTATCTAGATTCACTGTACTTCTTCTCTTTAATATTTTAAAGAAAATCTGACCATATTGTCAATGCATGTATTGTTGAATGTATTTAATTTTTTTTTGTATACGTAGGAGGTTTTGTGATACCTGTAAGTTATAAGGTCTCTGCTATCATTCCTCATATGCATTAAATTTTCAAACACCTAATTAAAATTAAAATTTATGGTTATATCTTCTGTTTAATAGTATATAAACTACTTTGAGTATTGCTCAGTATCTTTTTTTTTCCTCTCTATTGCTCTCTTGTGAAACTCAAAAATTGATCGTCGATTTTACTGATGGTGCGTGGTTGTCACGGCTGGATTTCTTGTCTTCGTTCATTCTCAGCTATATCAGAACACTGCTGATACCATGGCATCTTAGACTAGTTTTACTAGCCTTTTTCTTTGTTTTTAATAGATTTTATACACTTTCTTGAGTTATAAGTAAGCCATCTGAGTAGAAATTCATGCATACCTAGATTCATCCAATTATGATTAATTTAATGCAATTTCATGAGAAATATACTATAATTACTTGTGTACTAAGAATAATTAGAATTTTCATGACTTTAGCAAGGATTTGATGCATGTATTGGTTGATGATAGGTAAAAGAAAGCATGGAGGAAGGTTGAAGAATGAGCATGGAAAAGATGGAGAAGAAGCAACGTTGGTGGCCAAGTTGGTCCACCAACGTTGCCTCAAACTTGGAAGAGAAACAGAGCACTTCTCTGTAAACACTGCTGATGCTCACGTGTGAGGTAGCATTGGACATCCAACGTTACTCCCAACGTGGTGATAAAAACTTCAATTCTGGAGCTAAATGGTTTTTGGGTGACGCGTACGCGTCTATGACGCATAGGCGTGAAAAAGCAAAAATTTAATATCGCGCGCAAGCGTGCGTCACGCGCACGCGTGGAATGGCAAAAAATTGACCATCCACGTGTACGCGTCAAAATCGAACGTTGGAGGTCCAACGTTGCCTCAAATGCTGCCTCCAACGTCCGGGATGCCAAGCCCAGAATTTGGAGTTGAGAATTTTGAATCGACGCGTACGCGTCAGTGACGCATACGCGTGGATGGAAAAAAAGGCAATGCACGCGTAAGCGTGGAGTACGCGCACGCGTGAAAATGCCAACGTTGGAGGGAACGTTGGAGGTCCAATGCTGAGGCCAACGTCCCCTGAAGCTGTAAAATGAAATCTATGCATCCACGCGCGCACGCGTGAATAGCGGAACGTTGGCCCTCCAACGTTGAGTCAAACACCAGTGACAACAAAATATATGGTTTTCTCTGGTTTTCTTCTGAAAGGCGTTTGAGTCAACGTTGGCCCTTAAACGCTGACTCAAACGTGAAGCATCAGGATTCAAAATTCACACAGATCTCCAACACAAAGGGAAACCATTTGGAGCCATTTTCAACCCAATTCCATCAAGGCCATAAGCCCAATTCAGAGCTTGAAGATTAATGGAAGAAAGTGTATAAATAGCTTAGAATTTAAGTCAGGAGGACCTTTTTTTGACTTTTTACTTTGCTTGGCACTTTTACATTCTATTGTAATTTTGCATTCTCTGTTTGTTAATTTCCAGAATGTATCTTTCAATTCCAATTTTTATTTTTAGAGCTATGAACAACTAAACCCCTTTCATTGGGTTAGGGAGCTCTGTGTAATTCAATGGATCAATAGTAGTTTTCAGTCATCTTCTTCTTTCTTTCTCTTGATTTTACTAGAAAGCTTTCGGTCTTCACCCAATTGGATAGTTGTCTTGGGAAAGAAGCTATTCAAAATTGAATCTCCTTAGAACCTTGGAAGAGGAATGAGGAGATCATGCTAGAATTACTTTCTCACATTGGATTAGATTGGGGTTTGGATGGATATAGTGACATGTAATCCTACCAACACTTTGGTCTATGAATTTGTGTGGTATAATCAGTGACCAAATTTCATCTTTTCCCATGAGCACTTAAATCAAGGAATTGGGTAATTGTTCATGCTTAGCGAGATTAGATTGCCAAGGAATTGGGATCTAATCACCTAAGATTGCCAAGGAGATCAGTGAATGCATTGATTGTGGAAGAGATGAAAATGAATTTGATCCGGAGAATTATACATCTCCTGAACCCAATGATTCCTCATCTCTGATCTACCCATTCTATTTACTTTCTGCTCTTTAATTTTATGCTAATCCCCCCTTCCCATTTAATTTCTTACAATTTAAGCTTCTGCACTTTAATTCCCTGCAATTTAATTCTCTATTCCTTTAATTTTCTGTAATTTAAGTTTTCCGCCAATTTTACTTTCTGCAAATCTCAATTTAATTTCTGATTTTGCTCAACTAGAATAATTCACCAATTATAATTGATCGATCTACCAATCCCTGTGGGATTCGACCTCACTCTTTTGTGAGTTTTTACTTGAAGACAATCCGGTGCACTTGCCGGAAGGAAATTTGTTGAGAGGCAAATTCCCGCGCATCAAGTTTATGGCGCCGTTGCCGGGGGTTGGTTTTGTATTGACAATTACTAAATTGGAGGATAACTAGATTGAGCATTTTTCTTTTCTTTTGTTACTTGAATTCCAATTTCTTCTGTTACATTTAATTTCTGCATATTTTAGTTATTTTTCGTTAATTTTAGTTTACTTCTTTACTTTCCAGCAATCTAACCCATTAACCATTTGATAAATTACTCTAACCAAGCTAACTATACTCTGTTTTAGTGGATATTGCAATTGCTGTTTCTAGTACTTGTTCATTGTATGACAGGTAGGAGAAAGAAAATTTCAACTTCTTTTGATAGTGAACCGGAAAGAACTCTCCTGAGATTAAGGAGGGAAGCAAGAGGAAAAAGAGTTGTTGGTGCAGAAGAAGAGGAGGAATACTTTGATATAACCATGGAGGATGATATGGAAAACCATCATGAAGGAGATGTGAACAATCATGCTAGAAGAGGTGGAGCTAACCCTGCTGGATAAGAAAGGAGAGTTCTGGGATCATACATCAATCCGAATCCAGAAAATTGGGATAGCAGCATTCAAAGGCCAACAATCCATGTTAATAATTTTGAATTGAAGCCTTAGCTTATAACTCTTGTCCAGAACAACTGTTCTTTTGGAGGAAGTGCACAAGAGGATCCTAATGAGCATCTCACTAAATTCCAAAGGATATGTGACACGGTTAAATCTAATGGTGTTCATCCTGACACCTATAGATTGCTACTGTTTCCATTTTCTTTGAGGGACAAAGCATCAAAATGGCTAGAGTCATTTCCGAAAGAAAGCTTGACCACCTGGAAAGATGTAATGAATAGATTCTTAACAAGGTTCTACCCTCCACAAAGAGTAAACAGGCTAAGAACTGAAGTACAGACATTCAGACAACAAGATGGTGAAACTCTATATGAAGCCTGGGAGAGATTCAAGGATTTGACAAAGAAATTCCCCCTGACATGTTTAATGAGTGGGTGCAAATCCATATCTTTTATGAAGGGCTGAATTATGAATCAAGGAAGGCTGTAGACCACTCATCTGGAGGTTTCCTAAATAAGAAGAAGACCATTGAAGAGGCCATTGATGTTATAGAGACAGTGGCTGACAATGAATTTTTTTATGCCTCAGATAGGAGCAACAACAGAGGAGTCTTAGAATTGAACCATATGGATGTAATCCTGGCCCAGAACAAGATGATCACCAAGCAACTGGCTGAATTGACCAAGCAAATAGAGAAGACTCAGGCTGCAGCTATCCACACTCAACCATCACCCCAAGAAGAATTAGAGACAGAAGAAGGAGTTAACTAGGAGGAAGCTAATTGCCTTGAAAATTCATCTAGACAAGCTAATGATCCTTACTCTAAAACCTATAACTCTGGTTGGAGGAACCACCTAAACTTGGAAAAACCAACAAAGCCAAGGCTAAGAACACAGACCTCACAATCCAAACTAGTATAACAACTCTACTCACCAAAACTCTAACCAAAAACCATACCAGACCACACAAAATACTTACTCATAGCCACCATACCAAAGCCACAAAAACCACTGTCAACACCCCAATTCCAACCAACCATCACCCCATGATGATGACAGGATGGCAAAACTAGAAGCTATGATCGCAAACCTTCACAAAGAGTGTGAAGACATGAAAAAATTCTGGGAAGAAGTGGAGGTAGTATGAAAAGCCGAGGGGAGGTTCTTAAGAATCTCGAATCTCAGGTAGGACATCTTTCACAACAGGCTCCAAAGTCCACTGATAGTTTTCCAAGTGATACAGATAAAAATCCAAGAGGGGAAATGAAGAAGGTAAGGTGGGAAGAATGCAAGTCAATCAATCTAAGCAGTGAAGAAGGTCTGAAGGAAGAATGCTCCAAACACTCAGAGCATGATGAAGGAGAGTTAAGGAAGAATGTCAAGGAGATAGAAGAAATGGCCAGCCCTAAACAGAGGAAGGAACAAAAAGAGAAAGAATACCTCAAGCCTTTTGTGCCACAAGCACTATTTCCCCAAAGACTCAAGGGAAGTGAGAAAGATAGGTCATATTCAAGATTCCTAGACAGGTTTGCATCCCTCAGTGTCAACATTCCCTTCATCAAAATCCTCCAACAGATGCCCACATACATCAAGTGCATGAAAGAGCTACTAGCCAGGAAGGGCAACCTGAAGGGTGGCCAAACAGTGGTGATGAATAAGGAATGCAGTGCTCTTATTTAAAAGGACGTGCTCCTGAAGAAAAAAGATCCAGGGAGCTTTCATATTCCATGTGCCATAGGAGAAACAAAAATTGACAGAGGATTTTGTGACTTAGGAGCTAGCATAAATGTCATGCCTCTATCTCTTATGAAGAAGTTGCAAATCAATGAGCTGAGATCCACGGATGTAATCATCCAATTGGCAGATAAAACTCAGAAGAAGGCTGAAGGAGTAGTTGAAAATGTATTGGTGAAGGTAGGAAACTACTTCCTCCCCACTGACTTTGTTGTTATGGACATGGAGGAAAGTTACCTTCATCCCATTATTCTGGGGAGACCATTTCTAGCCACCGCTAGAGCCCTGATAGATGTGGAACAAGGAGAATTAATCCTGAAAATACATGATGAACACTTCACCTTTCATGTGTTCAAACCTACAGCTGAGTCTAAACCAGAACCTAAGGAGTCAAAGAACGATCACATCAACATGTGCACAAAGGGAAGCAACAGTGAATCAGCAGCTGAACCACTGAAACAGTCCTTGGTGAACAAGCAAGAATTTCAAGAGATACAGCAACCAAGAGAATTCAAGAAAGAGCTGAAGCCGTACGAATCAAGAAGAGCAGCCAACAAGAATCTCCCTAACACAACAAGAGTCAATGGAGCAATACTAGAAGAAGAGAAAAGAGTTGTGAAGAGACCGCCAAGGGGATGGAGAAACAAGAAGGTTCCTACAGAAGGTTTCTCCCCGGGAGACAAGGTGATATCAATCCACCATCCACCAACACCACCCTAACTTCCAATCATTCCATCTCAATTACCGCAAGTGTTCACCATCAGAAAGGTCCTCTCCTTAGAGCATGTAGAGATAACCAAGGAATCAAGTGGAGACCGCTTCACTGTAAGGGGAGAAAACCTAAAGCACTACAATCCACCATGACAAAGACCAACCGTCAAGCTAGTGACGCTAAAGAAGCGCTCCATGGGAGGCAGCCCATGATTTAGTTTTCCTTGTTTTTAATACTTCAGTATTAATAATAATTGTTGCTCTAGCATGAATTCAAGACAATTTTGACAAATTATCCATGAAATTGAGAAGCATATGATCCAATTCTAAGCTTGGTGTGCCTACAGGCACACTAGGATACCTTTCAAAAATAATGATCATAGTGCCAGTTTAACATGTGTTTCCTGAAATATATAGCCAAACATTAAGTTTGGTGTTCTATATATTGCATGAACAAGTCATGAGAATCAAAGTTCTTTTGAGTTTTGAAAGTCATGAAAGTGCAACAATGTTTATAATTTTTAGTTCATGATTAGAAATTGAAAAATAAAGTGTTTCTCATGATAGTTTAACTGGAAGTGACAATAATCTCGTTGAGATCTCAATGATAAAACTTGGAGGAAGAAACACTTTGAACCATATAGCCAAATACTAAGTTTGATGTCTTCCAAAACTATGTAAAGCACAATAGGAGTCACGGATGGATGAACAATCATGAAGAACACTAGCCATAATTTTAGTTTTAAATTTGAGCTTTGCTTGCCATGAATTTACCGCCACCTATTCATATTATTTTCTTTGTTTGACATGATGGATAGGTATGAAGGAGAATAGCAGGATGAAAAGGACAAGGCAATTGATGGTGAAGATATCATGAGGACAAAAAGTAAGCCACATGGTTTGGAAGTATTCTTCTTGGAAATGAGAATCTGCACAACCTTGGAAGAAGCCCTTAGAAGACCGACCCCACATGCCTTATGAAGAGGCAACTTTTGTCCTCATTCATTTTTACATGCAACCTTCATTTATCACTTGTCCCAATGAATCCTAGCCATCCATTCTTCATTAAAGCTTACTATAAATAGCCTCACTTGAATCGTGCATGTGAACTAAAATCTCACACTTCTTGTACTCCAGATATTCAACTCTTGTGTTCTCTAAAACCAAAAGCCTAGAAATCGTGTTCCTTGTGCAATAAAGTACCTTTGTTCACTTGCTTCCATAACACTCTCTTAACTTCAAACACTTTTTCTCCGAGAGTGCATCACACCAACCAATCTTCTTCATAAACTTTCCACCTCAACTCGGTCAACCATCAAGGGAAGCATGGCTTCTTCTTCAAGTTCTAAAAGAAGGAGAGGAAAGGAACCTATCACTGAGGAAGCTGAAAATGAATATGATCGATGGAAGTTCAGATCATGGTACCATCAAATGCAACTTGAGTGGATGAATGACAAAAAGATATATCCAGAAGTCCCTTTCTAGCTGCCTGATGACAGGTGCCTAGAAATGAAAGCCAAGATCAGAAAGAGAAAATGGGAAGAGCTTACCTCACTAATTACCAAGATTAATGCAAACATCATAAGGGAGTTTTATGCTAACACCCCAAGACTTGATATGACTGAAGCCCCAATTTACAAGAGTTATGTATGGGGAGTGGAAGTTGACTTTAGTCCGAAGACCATCATGAAGGTCTTAGGACTTAGGCCAGCACATTTTGATGAGCTGGGGTACCACGAAAGAGTAAATAGAAACCCAGATTATGATGAAATCTCTAGTGATATCTGTGTGGTGAATGTTGACTGGGAGAGGGACAATCAAGGAAGGCACAAGTACTTGAAAAAGGGAGATCTCATCCCTAAAGCAAAAGGTTGGTATGAACTGATAAAGAGATCAATTATGGGTACCGTGAACACCTCAGAAGTTAACAAGCAAAGGGCTGTCATGCTACACTGCATAATGGTGGGGAGAGAGATAAAGGTCCACGAGATCATTGCAAATGACATTCAAAAGGTTACAGAGAAAAATTCTGCTGAATCCTGGCTCCATTATCCAAGCACCATTATGAGGTTATGCATGAAGGCCAGAGTGCCACTGGAGGATGCACACCCAACGTGGCTGTATCCAGGCATGCCTATAACCCTCGAAAGAATGATGAATGTCACAGAGGCACAACAAAGTCGAAGGCCACAGAGAAGGAGAAGGAGAGAAGAACCATGGGAAGAAGAAGGACAACAAGAAGAACAAGAAGAGCAACAATTCCAACCACAAAACAACATGGACATGGGGGGATGCAAGAAGCAATTGAAAGGTTATCAGAACAGTACATGAGAATTCAAGAGAAGCAGGAAGAATTCCATTCACAGTACATGAGCGCTCAATAAAGACAAGAGGAGCTTCAGTTGAGAATGATGAGTCAACAGAGAGACTATGAGTCAAGATCCTTAGTTATGCAAAGGGAACAAGCTTCACAGTTTCAAGAATCTTTCAACCAGCTGGCCCAACTTCAAGTTGATAACATGAGAGCTTTCAAGGAATTCACAATCCTTCAAGATGCAAGATATGGAGTTCAAGCTGATTACAACATAAATATCCAAATCAAGCTCAACTACATTGGGGAACATCTGCATAGCATGGACCCAGTATTTCCAGTTTATGATGAATACTTCAAGAAAAGGAGTGATAGAGAAATAGACAAAGCAATACGCCTTGAAAACAGAGTAGAAGAGACAATGAAGAAAGCTGGATTCTGGCAAAAGCTAAAAGGAAAAGGCAAGGGAGAAACTAGTAAGCAAGCAAGCAAGAAGAAGAAAAAAGACAAACAGGATAAAAAAATGAAAGGTGGACTCACTCCTTGGTTATTCCATTCAATAAAGAAAGAACATGTCTGTTTTAGTTAATTTTAGTTTAAGCTGTTTTGCATTCTGTGTGCTTAATCTTTGCAATAAGTATGCTAGCTTAAGTGCGTGTACTTTCACTTTCACTTGTTAAATGCTTGTCTTGTCCCCTGAGTCTTTTTAATTTAAATAAAAAAATGTTTGAACAAGAAGTGGAATAGTTTCTTTTCACCAAGAAGTAAAATAACAGTATGTGGTGGTATATATGTTTGATCTTGTGTAGCTCGCTTATAATGAATAAAAGGATAGATTGTTTCCCCTTTAGGTGTAAACTAGCATGCTGTCTATGAATCTTAGCAAATAAAAGTCCTTGGGGAAAAGAAAAACATATAGAAAGAAAGAAAGCCAAAAGTGGCAACTGTAAGAACCCGCGTTTTTACGTAAAACTGTTTTAATAAAGTAATTTTAGTGTTTGGAATAGATTCAAAATTTAGAAATTTTAATTTAAAAATATAAATGTGAAATTTGATTTCAGTGAATTTTTCTGAGTTGGAAAATGTATTTTCTTTCGAAAAGTTTCTGTGAAAATGCGTAGTGGCGCTTAAGCTGGCAGTACCAGCTCTAGTTTATCCAGTACCGCATATTTTGGAAAATAATATTTTGAAGATTGATTTATTGTTTTGAAAGGAGAAAAATAATTTAGAATCGAAGACCGGGCACTAATATTAAAGGTTTTGGCCCAAAGTGGGCCAAACGGACCAAAAACGCTAACGGATTGGACCGGTCCCAAACCGGGCCCAAGGTCCAACATATATAAGCTCCTTTAATGAGCTTTCAGCTCATTTTTCTCCTCACAAAGAGAGAGGGGCGCAGATTGAGAAGAGAGGAGAGGTGAGGGTTGGTTACTATTCACCTCCACCTTCCGGGAGCCATAACTTTTGATCCGGAGCTCTGATTGATGAGCCGCTTGTGGCCATGCGAAGCTCTTGTCGAGCTCTACGTTTCTATCTAAGAAAATCTGGTAAGATTTCTCTCTTCACGTCCCAATTTCTAGCCCTAGATTCTGCGTGTTTTCATGTATAGTTTATGAGTAGATTTTGTGATTTTGCTTGTTTAGGTGATCTCTAGTAGCGGGTAAATGTTGGATTTTACCCCTAATCATATTGGGTAAGGTAAGGTTTCTCTAAAGCCTTGTGTTTAGTTATTTTGTGTATATTAGGTTTTGATGTTGGTATATATATGTGTTGTTAGTGTGAGCCTTGGTGTTTGTTGGTGTTGGTTGAGGCATTGGAGCAAGTTTGGTGGCTTCGTTTTGATGTTTGAAAAGTTTTGGGAATCAGCCAAGGTATGGTTTCGGTTTTCTTTATGTAATATATAATGTTTCTGGACACTTAGGCTAGTTGACCCTAAGATAGGATTGAATGTTGTGGTGGTTTGGAATAAAGGATATTGATAATTTGATGTGTGAGGATGTATGTTGATAATTGATGATGAATATTGATGTTGTTGGTGTGAATTATATATTTTGATATTGGTTGATGTTGGAGAGTGTGTAGGTTAAGCGTGGTAATATGAATGTGGATATGATTGATAATATTGAGATTAAGTGATGAGGATTTGAAGTGGTGGTTGATGTTTGTTTGTTGGTTAAAGATTATTTATGATGATGTTGGATGTTGATGATTAAGAAATTTGATGGTATTGAGTAGTGTAATTGGAATTTTGGATGGTTGAGTTGGAAAATAAATGGTATGGGCTTTTATGTTATTTTGGTAATGTTTGGGTTGTGGTTGGTTTGGTTTTGAATTGTGAGTTTTGGAAAGATTGGAGTTTTGAGGCCTTTGGATTATATTTGAAGATTATTGAAAACCCTTCGATTTGATATAAAGTTTGCAAAATTTGGAATTTTGTAGAGGAAGTTATGATCATTCAAAGTTGGTGTTGAAAATCTGAAATTCTACAAAGTTACAGAATTTCAGGATTTTATGATATGTGCGCACGCACAACCCTGCAAAAATATTATTCTGTGTGGACGCACAGACCTGTGCGTACGCACAGGCAAGGGAAAGGGCTCTGGTGCCAGCGCTAGCATAGGTTGTGCGTGCGCACATCAATGAAGAATTACGACCTGTGCGGACGCACAGCCCTGTGCGCACGCACAAGTCGGGAAGGGTCGTCTGTTGGGGGTGATCGCACAGCTTGTGCGAGTGAACAGGCTTTTATATTTTAGTACCTGTGTGTACGCACACCCCTATGCGTACGCACACTTTCAAAATCTTCCTGGGCGTGCGCACGCACACCTCTGTGCGGACGTACATGCCCTGTTTCATAATTTTAAACTTTGTTTTCAACTATTTCACCTTCCCAACCCTTGTAAGCTTCTTTAACACCATTTTAAGGCTTTTGGGCTTAATTTTGAGTATGGGAATATGGGAGAATAGCTAAGGGTTTTAGTTGATATTATTTTGAAAAGTTAGAGAACGAAGGTTTAGGTTTCTGATGTATTGATGTTGAGTTTTGTTGAGAGAGAAGGAAGAGTAGTGAAATTAGTGAATGGCTAAGTTGTTGGAATGAGTATGAGTGGGAGTGTGTTAGGAGGAGTGGCCTCTGAGATTGAATGTGTAATTATACTATGCATTGTTCTCCGTCGTAGGGGCTGTGGCAGAATCCCGCCTACGTTCAGATGTGAGAGTTGAAGCTAGGCTTCTCAATCATACTTTTCGCAACCAGAGGAAGGTGGTAGGACACTCATCCCTCGGAACTATTCCTCCTGAAAATGCGACTTCTCTCTGATTGCAAGGTGGTAGGGCACTAACCCACGGAATCATACGACAACCAGAAGAAGGTGGTAAGACACTCTCCCTCGAAATATTTCCCTCTGAAAGGAGAAGGTGGTAGGGCACTCTCCCTCAGAATTTTCCTCCTTATGCACAATAGAGAGACTAATCCGGGAGTTATCGATCGGATTTGCTGTCGGGTTTGGCATTATAACCGACAATGTGATATCACAGCCAATAGGGCAGACAATCATTATGTGCATCTTCTATATGCTTGTTTGCTTTGTTTACTTGAGTTTGCCCTATGCCTATCTGCTTCTTGAACTACTTGTTGTATATGAATATTATTGGTGTTTTACTTGTTTGTATAAATTGTGATTGTCTGGTGCTGAGGAGGTTAGGTAGGCAGTGACGATGGGATCGCACGGAGGTTAGGTTGGCGAGTGCTGTGGGATACAGCGGTGTGATTAGTATTAGTTAGAAATCCCCTAAGTTAGATAACTCTGCTTATGGTTTATGGTTAAGTTTTGTATATATTTATTTATTATTGTCCTAAGCTTGAATATACGTATGTGATGTGAAGTTCTAGGATTGCCTTCGGCGTCCCGAAGCCTTACATCTTACATCATTGGGCACTGTTACCATACTGAGAACCTCCGGTTCTCATTCCATACTTTGTTGTTGTTTTTCAGATGTAGGTCGTAATCTATTTCGGTGAGATTGCGGATATGGTGATAGAGCGGAGTATGGTTCATTCCGTGTTTATTTCTGTTTTACTTTCGTCATAGTATTCTCTCACCTTTTGTATATTTATCTTTATGGCCTTAGAGGCTTATTTGAGAGATAGGTGTATAAGCTATTTTTCTTTCATGCTATTTAGGTTATCTACTTGATATTTCATAGCATGCTTGTTTGTGAGTGCCTTTTTGGGAAAATTGAAACACTAGACCTTTGGTATTGAGACTGATCACCTTGATATCGAATGTTTGGTGAAGAAAGGAACCTAATGGCAACTCGCGGATGAGGTCGATTATGTTAACGGAGAGGTAGTGAGGATGGATAACCTAACCTATGCCTGACGAGCTCAGCATGTTCCGAAAAAGCCTGTTCGTGGAGTTTCCGGCATATCGGTTGATGGGTGCGGCTTAACACTTGTGGCAACGGAAGTAACAGTTGACGCTTTTGCGGTTTTTACTTAAGATTTTCAATTTCTACATGGTATGGCTTGGATTCTTGTTAAAAAGGTTTTAAAGCTTAAAACGATATTGAGAATTTGTTTGAAACTGTTGAAAAGAGTTTGAAAAACTATTAGTTTGTTTTATTGGTAATGGGTTATCATAGACGATGTACGAGTAATATGTAACGCGATTCATGGGTTTTGGGAACGTTAGAAACTATTTCTCGAGGTTACTCAGCTACGTGCTTTGGATTCTGTTAGAATCATGTGACTTGTTCTTTCCTACCCTATCCTAAAGTTCTTGTGGTCTTTTCTTTTGGATAGTAGTTTGATTTCTCCAACTAGGGGTGGCAAACGGGCCTAAATCCGCCGGGCCGGCCCGCGTAACCCGCCAAAAAAGGCGGGCCGGGCTGGAAAATTGGGACCGCCAAATAGCAAAAGCCTGCTTAACCCGCACCGCTTAAACCGCTGGTTTTGGCGGGCTTTGGCGGGGCGGGGCGGGCTTCCCCGCCGGGCTTAGTTTTTTTTAGTAAGGGGGTATTTTTACAATTTTTTTACCAAAACTCAACTTCCCCCAACCCAACTTACAAGAGAATGAAGATGAAAATTGAGTGTTTTAGATTATGTTTGTTTTGTTTTAGAGACAATATTGTTAATTATGTTTTGGATTATGTTTATTTTGCTTTGGAAACAATATTTATAATTATGTTTTGGATAAAAACTTGTTTATAATCATGTTTATTAGATATTTATAATTAAAAAGACTTTAATGTTTGTGAATACAAAAATTATAATTTGTTTATACTTTTAGAAATTATAATAGTTAAAAGTAAAAAACAAAAGAGATTTTTTTATATCTTTATATATATTATTTAATAGTTAAAAGTAAAAAAAAAAAAAAAAAAAAAAAAAAAAAAAAAAGAAAGTGATTGTATAATAACTCACTTTAGTGAATAAAGAGCTAGGATATCTCCTTCTAAGTAGAGAGTGGCCTACTGTCTATGAATCTCAATTGAATTGAATT
>NC_029794.2:96648636-96667237 GCF_000816755.2 Arachis ipaensis
AGCGGTTCGTCCTCGTGAGCCTGAGGGATAGACCGATTGTGCTTCGTTGCACACTCTGGATCATTTTTCTTTCATGCTATTTCGGTTATCTACTTGATAATTCATAGCATGCTTGTTTGTGAGTGCCTTTTTGGGAAAATTAAAGCACTAGACCCTTGGTATTGAGACTGATCACCTTGATATTGAATGTTTGGTGAAGAAAGGAACCCTAATGGCAAATCACGGACGAGGTCGATCACGTTAACGGAGAGGTAGTGAGGATGGATATCCTAGCCTATGCGCGACGAGCTCAGTATGTTCCGGAAAAGCCTGTTCGTAGAGTTTGCAGTATATCGGCTGATGGGTGCGGCTTAACACTTGTCGCAACAGAAGTAACGGTTGACGCTTTTGCGGTTTTTACTTAAGATTTTCAACTTCTACGTGGTATGGCTTGGATTCTTGTTAAAAAGGTTTTAAAGCTTAAATCGATTTTGAGAATTTGTTTGAAACTGTTGAAAAGAGTTTGAAAAACTATTGGTTTGTTTTATTGGTAATGGGTTGTCATAGACAAGATACGAGTAATAGGTAACGTGATTCGTGGGTTTTGGGAACGTTAGGAACTATTTCTTGAGGTTACTCAGTTACGTGCTTTGGATTCTATTAGAATCATGTGACTTGTTCTTTCCTACCCTATCCTGAAGTTCTTGTGGTCTTTTCTTTTGGATAGTAGTTCGATTTCTCCAACCTTATTCCTCTGTTCATATGTATTCTTGTTTGATCCTAACTGCATTAAAATCTTTAAAATCTTTGGTGTATTTATCTTCCTTGTTTAGGCACTTCCTCTTGAGTCATGTATTCTTTAATATATATTTGAACATGGTTATATCTGATATCTGCTTAAAATCTTTGGTGTATTTATCTTCCTTGTTTAGGCACTTCCTCTTGAGTCATGTATTCTTTAATATATATTGTTTTGATGTATCTCCAACCTTATTCCTCTATTCATATGCATTCTTGTTTGATCCTAACTGCATATATCTGCTTAAAATCTTTGGTGTATTTATCTTCCTTGTTTAGGCACTTCCTCTTGAGTCATGTATTCTTTAATATATATTTGAACATGTTTTGATGCGTTATATCTTTTTAAGCTCTTATTCCGAGTCCTTTGTAAACAAATTGTAATTTAGTTTCCTCTTATTTGACGATAATTACAGCCATTCTTCAAATTTTAACAAAATCGCTTTTGATTTGATATACACTTCTCTATATAAACTTTGATAGTTTCTTTTACAGTTTAAAACTAATTGTTTCCAATACCTCGCCTGTCTCTTCACTGATTTATGGAAATATATTTACTCTAAAAACAACTTGATTTTCATTTTCTAAACCTCACCTATTCTGTCTTTTACTTGTAAACTATTTAGATAAAATGCAATTTAGTTTTCTTTTAACCACATTGCAGTTTTGGTGTATATTTCTGTCATCCTTTTGTGAAATGCGAGTTACATACCTTTCTTTTAGCACATGAGGTGATCTTCTTTCAGTTTTTCATTCTTTATATTCAAATATATTAGGTGTACTTAATCATAAATTTTAAACCTTGTGAGTGTCATCACTAGCTTTAGATAACCTTCTTCTATGATTTTATACTTGTTAACTCAGCTTGATTAGTTCCAAACTACTGCCTTGCTTATCCTTTTTGCGTTCCTATCAGTTATCTCTGATTCGGGAGTCATCCTTGAAGTTGTTAAACTGAATTTCTTCCAATACTTTTCATCGATTGTACATCCTTGTTTACTTGTAGACTCAGCAGTTCTTTCAAGACTCTTGCGGAGCTTATCCTTGTTGCTTGTCCTTCTTGTTTCAAAGTCTTTTATCCTTCTGAATAAACTCGAGAATAGTTGTAATGTCACGTGCGATCTTTAGGCACAGTAACGCGAAGCTTTAGTTCATTAGAATGTGGTTTGTGGTTATGGAAGGGGAGGTACACACAGCTGCTTTTGCGGTTTTTAAATTATGGTTTTTGATTTCTAACTGGTATGGCATTGAACCATATTGAAAAAGTTTTATGGTTTATAATGATTTTCAAATTTGGTTTGAAACTTTTAGTTTAAATGATTCATTTTGAAACTACGTTAGAAAATCCTTGGTTTGAAGGACATTGTTTAAAAAGAAAAGTGAGTTCTAGGATTTTATCAATTTGTGAACTTGGTTTCAAATTTATCTTGTCAAAAGGGATCTAAAATTGAAAAGTTTTTATTTAAAGAAAACGTGATTTCAAGTATTTGACTTCCGAATAACTGAATTAGAAGTTTTAATTTGAAAATATAAATGTGAAATTTGATTTCAGTGAATTTTTCTGAGTTGGAAAATGTATTTTCTTTCGAAAAGTTTCTGTGAAAATGCGTACAGGCGCTTAAGTTGGCAGTACCGGCTCTAGTTTATCTAGTACCTTATATTTTGGAAAATAATATTTTGAAGATTGATTTATTGTTTTGAAAGGAGAAAAATAATTTATTATTAAAGACCGGTCACTAATCTTAAAGGTTTTGGCCCAAAGTGAGCAAAACGGACCAAAAACGCTAACGGCTTGGACCGGGCCTAAGGTCCAACATATATAAGCCCCTTTAATGATCTTTCAGCTCATTTTCCTCCTCACAAAGAGAGAGGGGCGTAGATTGAGAAGAGAGGAGAGGTGAGGGTTGGTTACTATTCACCTCCACCTTCTGAGAGCCATAACTTTTGATCCGGAGCTCCGATTGACGAGCCGTTTGCGGCCACGCGAAGCTCTTGTCGAGCTCTATGTTTCTATCTAAGAAAATCTGGTAAGATCTCTCTCTCTCTCTCTCTCTCTCTTTACGTCCCAGTTTCTAGCCCTAGATTCTGTGCATTTTATAGTATAGTTTATGAGTAGATTTTGTGATTTTGTTTATTTAGGTGATCTCTAGTAGCAGATAAATGTTAGATTTTATCTCTAATCACGTTGGGTAAGATAACTCTAAACCCTTGTGTTTAGTTGTTTTGTGTATATTAGATTTTGATGTTGGTATATATATATATATGTGTTGTTAGTGTGAGCCTTGGTGTTTGTTGGTGTTGGTTGAGGCATTGGAGCAAGCTTGGTGGCTTCGTTTTGATGTTTGGAACATTTTGGGAATTGGCCAAGGTGTGGTTTCGGTTTTCTTTATGTAATATGTAATGTTTCTGGACACTTAGACTAGTTGACCCTAAGATAGGATTGAATGTTGTGGTGGTTTGGAATAAAGGATATTGATAATTTGATGTGTGAGGATGTATGTTGATAATTGATGATAAATATTGATGTTGTTGGTGTTAATTATATATTTTGATATTGGTTGATGTTGGAGAGTGTGTAGGTTGAGCGTGGTAATATGAATGTGGATATGATTGATAATATTGAGATTAAGTGATGAGGATTTGAAGTGGTGGTTGATGCTTGTTTATTGGTTAAAGATTATTTATGATGATGTTGGATGTTGATGATTAAGAAATTTGATGGTATTGAGTAGTGTAATTGGAATTTTGGATGGTTAAGTTGGAAAATAAATGGTATGGGCTTTTATGTTGTTTTGGTAATGTTTGGGTTGTGGTTGGCTTGGTTTTGAATTGTGAGTTTTGGAAAGATTGGAGTTTTGAGGCCTTTGGTAAAAATGGATTTTTGGTGAACTTAGTATGATTATAACTTTTTCCTTGGTTTTCAAAATTTGTTGAATTTGGATTACATTTGAAGATTATTGAAAACCCTTCGATTTGATATAAAGTTTGAAAAATTTGGAATTTTGTAAAGGAAGTTATGATCATTCAAAGTTGGTGTTAAAAATCTGAAATTCGGCAAAGTTGTAGAATTTCAGGATTTTCTGATATGTACGCACGCACAGCCTTGTGCGCACACACAACCCTGCAAAAATATTATTCTGTGCGGACGCACAGACCTGTGTGTACGCACAGGCAAGAAAAAGGGCTCTGGTGGCAGCGCTAGCATAGGTTGTGCACGCGCACATCAATGAAGAATTACGACCTGTGCGGACGCACAGCCCTGTGCGCACACACAAGTCGGGAAGGGTCGTCTGTTGGGGGCGCTCGCACAGCTTGTGCGAGTGAACAGGCTTGTATATTTTAGTACCTGTGCGTAGATACCCCCCTATGCGTACGCACACTTTCAAAATCTTCCTGGGCGTGCGCACGCACACCTCTGTGTAGACGCACACGCCCTGTTTCATAATTTTAAACTTTGTTTTCAACTATTTGGGCTTAATTTTGAGTATGGGAATATGGGAGAATAGCTAAGGGTTTTAGTTGATATTATTTTGAAAAGTTAGAGAACAGAGGTTTAGGTTTCTGATGTATTGATGTTGAGTTTGGTTTAGAGAGAAGGAAGAGTAGTGAAATTGGTGAATGGCTAAGTTGATGGAATGAGTATGAGTGGGAGTGTGTTAGGAGAAGTGGCCTCTGAGATTGAATATGTAATTATACTATGCATTGTTCTCCATCGTAGGGGCTGTGGCAGAATCCCACCTACGTTCAGATGTAAGAGTTGAAGCTAGGCTTCTCACTCATACTTTTCGCAACTAGAGGAAGGTGGTAGGGCACTCTCCTTCGGAATATTTCCCTCTGAAAGGAGAAGGTGGTAGGGCACTCATCCCTCAAAACTATTCCTCCTGAAAATACGACTTCTCTCTGATTGCAAGGTAGTAGGGCACTAACCCACGGAATCATACGACAACCAGAGGAAGGTGGTAGGGCACTCTCCCTCGGAATATTTCCCTCTGAAAGGAGAAGGTGGTAGGGCACTCTCCCTCGGAATTTTCCTCCTTATGCACAATAGAGAGACTAATCCGGGAGTTGTCGACCGGATTTGCTATCGAGTTTGGCACAATAATCGACAATGTGATATCACAGCCAATAGGGCAGACATTCATCATGTGCATCTTCTATATGCTTGCTTGCTTTGTTTACTTGAGTTTTCCTAATTGTATAACATGCCTATCTGCTTCTTGAACTACTTGTTGTATATGAATATTATTGGTGTTTTACTTGTTTGTATAAATTGTGATTGTCTGGTGCTGAGGAGGTTAGGTAGGCGGTGGCGATGGGATCGCACGGAGGTTAGGTTGGCGAGGGCTGTGGGATACAACGGTGTGATTAGTATTAGTTAGAAATCCCCTAAGTTAGATAACCCTGCTTATGGTTTATGGTTAAGTTTTGTATATATTTATTTATTATTGTCCTAAGCTTGAATATCCGTATGTGATGTGAAGTTCTAGGATTGCCTTCGGCGTCCCAGAGCCTTATATCTTACATCATTGGGCACTGTTACCATACTGAGAACCTCCGGTTCTCATTGCATACTTTGTTGTTGTTTTTCAGATGCAAGTTGTAATCTATTTCGGTGAGATTGCTGATATGGTAACAGAGCAGAGTATGGTTCGTTCCATGTTTATTTCTGTTTTACTTTTGTCATAGTATTCTCTCACCTTTTGTATATTTATCTTTATGGCCTTAGAGGCTTATTTGAGAGATAGGTGTATAAGCTATTTTAAATTCTAAACCTCTGTATCTTTATATTTGTAACTAGTCGGCTTAAACTCCGCAAGCTGCGGCTAGTTCCCTATGCTTATATTACTATATTTATACATTTGTTCTATTCTCTTGTACCTATATCTTGTATCTTGTGCGTTAGCTTCGTGTGAACGTTTCGCACTTTTGAAATTCTATTTTTGAGCTTACTCCTTCATCAGGCTTCTAGATTATATTATTTTCTTCTATATATATATGTGTGTGTGTGTGTGTGTGTGTGTGTGTGTGTGTGTGTGTGTGTGTGTGTGTGTGTGTGTGTGCGTGTGTGTGTGTGTGTGTGTATAAGCCTTAGGACTGTCGTAACTTCTGATTAACCTTTGCTTTACGGCTACAGGTAAGGCTTAGGGTAATCGGGGTGTTACAGCAACAAAAACAGAAGAAAGCAAAGAATAAGGCTAGACTCCAATAGCTTGGACCTTAAGACATATGCCTGTGGTGTCTTTGTACTAGGATCTGCTTAGATGATTAGGTTCTATGGAGTGCTTTAACACTTGGTAACTTGGGTTAACTAACCCGGGATTATCAACCGAAAGTCCATTATCAAGAGCAACCTAGTTACAAGGCATTTAATCACCCAAAGAGGTGTTGGGCATCAATGTCTTAAGAAGAATTGTGAGTCAAGTGTCTGTAGTGGACATGTGTTGAGTACAAATGAGCTAAAGAAGCTACTGCTACACATGACACTAAGTTATAAGTAAAAAAATAAGTTTACAGGAAAAGAAAATGAAGAAAAGCAACTACCAAGGATGAATGAATAATAAGAGGTCATATCAGTATGATAATTGATGCTTGAAGGAGGCATTCTATGCCTAAGGATCAATAAGAAGTGAGCTGTTGTATTTTCTGCATAAAACCCCATTGACTAATAATAATGACTTGCTGATATGAACATCCCCTTCTGTTTCATTCTTTCTTCTTAATATTTCAGTACTTGCTTAGGGACAAGTAAGATTTAAGTTTGGTGTTGTGATGCCAGGGCATCTTAGGCTAGTTTCACTAGCCTTTTTTCTTTGTTTTTAATAGATTTTATGCCCTTTCTTGAGTTATAAGTAAGCCATCTGGGTAGAAATTCATGCATACCTAGATTCATCCAATTATGATTAATTTAATGTAATTTCATGAGAATTATGCTATAATTACTTGTGTGCTAAGAATGATTAGAATTCTCATGACTTTAGCAAGGCTTTGATGCATGAATTGGTTGATGATAGGTGAAAGAAAGCATGGAGGAAGGTTGAAGAATGAGCATGGAAAAGATGGAGAAGAAGCAACGTTGGTGGCCAAGTTGGACTACCAACGTTGCCTCAAACGTTGGAAGAGAAACAGAGCACTTCTCTGTAAACACTGCTGATGCTCACATTTGAGGTAGCGTTGGACATCCAACGTTACCCCCAACGTGGTGATAAAAACTTCAATTCTGGAGCTAAATGATTTTTGGGTGACGCGTACGCGTCTATGACGCGTACGTGTGAAGCAAAAATTCAATATCACACGCAAGCGTGCGTCACGCGCACGCATGGAATGGCAAAAAATTGACCATCCACGCGTACACGTGGGTCACGCGTACGCGTTAAAATCGAACGTTGGAGGTCCAACGTTGCCTCAAACACTGCCTCCAACGTCTGCGATGCCAAGCCCAGAATTTGGAGTTGAGAATTTTGAATCGACGCGTACACGTGGATGGAAAAAAAGGCAATGCACGCGTAAGCGTGGAGTACGCGCACGCATGAAAATGCCAACGTTGGAGGGAAAGTTGGAGGTCCGACGCTGAGGCCAACGTCCTCTGAAGCTGTAAAATGAAATCTCTGCATCCACGCGCACGCGTGAAGCACGTGTACGTGTGGATGAGCATTTTTGACCATTTTGCGCAGACGCGCAAGGCACGCGTACGCGTGAATAGCGGAACGTTGGCCCTCTAACGTTGAGTCAAACGCCAGTGACAGCAAAATATATGGTTTTCTCTGGTTTTCTTCTGAAAGGCGTTTGAGTCAACGTTGGCCCTCAAACGTGAAGCATCAGAATTCAAAATTCACACAGATCTCTTCTCAACACAAAGGGAAACCAATTGGAGCCATTTTCAACCCAATTCCATCAAGACCAAAAGCCCAATTCAGAGCTTGAAAATCAATGGAAAAAGTGTATAAATAGCTTAGAATTTAAGTTAGGAGGACCTTTTTTTTGACTTTTTACTTTGCTAGGCACTTTTACATTCTATTGTAATTTTGCATTCTCTATTTGTTAATTTTCAGAATGTATCTTTCAATTCCAATTTCTATTTTTAGAGCTATGAACAACTAAACCCCTTTCATTGGGTTAAGGAGCTCTGTGTAATTCAATGGATCAATAATAGTTTTCATTCATCTTCTTCTTTCTTTTCTCTTGATTTTACTAGAAAGCTTTCGGTCTTCATCAAATTGGATAGTTGTCTTGGGAAAGAAGCTATTCAAAATTGGATCTCCTCGGAACCTTGGAAGAGGAATGAGGAGATCATGCTAGAATTGCTTTCTCAGATTGGATTAGATTGGGGTTTGGATGGATATAGTGACATGTAATCCTACCAACACTTGATCTATGAATTTGTGTGGTATAATCAGTGCCCAAACTTCATCTCTTTCCATGAGCACTTAAATCAAGGAATTGGGCAATTGTTCATGCTTAGAGAGATTAGATTACCAAGGAATTGGGATCACCTAAGATTGTCAAGGAGATCAATGAATGCATTGATTGCAGAAGAGAAGAAAAAGAATTTGATCTGGAGAATTATACATCTCCTGAACCCAATGATTTCCCATTTCTAATCTACCCATTCTATTTACTTTCTGCTCTTTAATTTTATGCTAATCCCCCTTCCCATTTAATTTCTTATAATTTAAGCTTCTGCACTTTAATTCCTTGTAATTTAATTCTCTGTTCCTTTAATTTCCTGCAATCTAAGTTTCCCGCCAATTTTACTTTCTGCAAATCTCAATTCAATTTTTGATTTCGCTCAACTAGAACAATTCACCAATTATAATTGATCGATCTACCAATCCCTGTGGGATTCGACCTCACTCTTTTGTGAGTTTTTACTCGACGACAATCTGGTGCACTTGCCGGAAGGAAATTTGTTGAGAGGCAAATTCCCGCGCATCAACTGCATCTTCTCTTGATATTTCGTCTTGCTACTTGGGCTAGGCATTTATTTTATGCTATTCAATCATCTGGTTATCGGTTGTCTAATCTGTCATGGTTTTACTAGTGGTGTGTGGTTGTGGCTGCCGAATTGTTGTAATTGATCTAGTTCTTCTACGTCCGAAGATTTTATCTTCTTTGAGTCTTCGTCTAACTTCTTTGGCCAAGCATCTCTTTTATGCTCTTCAGTCGCGTGATCTTTAGGTGGCCTTCATTTTCTTTCCTTTTTTTCCCTTTTTTCCCTTGTCATTTTTTTTCAGTCGACAAATTTATATTGTACTTTGAATTTAATCATCCTTTTCTTTTTTTGTTTTTTGAATATGTTATCTTTCTATTTATTCGTTGTGGTTTATTGGTGTTTGTGTTTATGCTATATATTTCTATTCTTCTTGGTCTATGTCTGTTGGTGCTTGAAATATGTAGGAAAATGCTGTGATGGGTTTTGCTTAAGGGTTATTTGTTGTCTCTGCTCATATTTGGTGATTTTTATATGTCTAAATATAACTAGTGTAAAATCCGGGCTACGCCCGGGCCAAATATTATTTCATTATTATAAAATTTATTGATATCTATTCTTTGATACTAATAGTTATTATTTTTAATTTGAAAAAGTCTTTGTATATAAAAATTTATTGTATAGTGTATAAGACTATTTTATTCTATGTTTATAGAGAGCAAAATAAATCATAGGTATCAAAAGGTAATACAAAAAATATGTAAATTATATCCTATTAATAAGTTACACTTCAATATAATTTTAATTAACATTATTTAAAAGTATTTATTTTTTAATGTCCTATAAAAAATATTCCAACACAAATTATATGACAATTTTTTTAATCATAATTGATTTTATAAAATCACATTTATTTCAACATGTGTTGCCTATCTTAAAATACTTTTACATATGAACTGTTACATAAAGTTAAAGTCATTGACCTCTCTGCAAAGCAATTAGAGAATAGAATATTAAATAAATACAAATACCAATTTGGAAGGAAAGAATTATTTTTGAATAATTAAATTTCTATTCGATTTGTACTTAAAAGTTAAAATAAGAAACATCTTCTCGAAAAATAAAACTACTATCATAAAACTATTTTTTTTAACAACTTGCACAATATGATGCAATTCTACAAATTTACACATATTTAAAATTCTCAATTTTTGGTCCCTAGCATAGAAATATAGCTAGTGGACATAGCTAGCAAACAAATGAATGAAAGCATTAAGGTCAACTTTAATTCATATTATTTCAAGCGTATGTCAAAATTATGCAATAGTAAATAGGTATTAATAAGAGCATGTTTATTGAAGGGTGTAGATAAAAAAAGAAAATAACCTTTGTAAGGTCCCACATCGGTTGGGGAGGGAAACGAAACATGCCTTATAAGGGTGTGGATACTTCTCCCTAGCATGACGCGTTTTGACGAGTGAGTGTGGGGGTTTCGGCTATCATCTTTATCGTCAAAGGCAAAACCGTGAGGCCTTGTGTGCCAAAGCGGACAATATCGTGCTAGCGGGTAGTCTGGGCTATTACAGATGGTATCAGAGCCGAAACCCGGATCGATGTGCCAGCGAGGGCGCTAGGCTCCCTTAGGGGGTGGATTGTAAGGTCCCACATCGGTTGGGGAGGGGAACAAAGCATGCCTTATAAGGGTGTGGATACCTCTCCCTAGCATGATGCGTTTTGACGAGTGAGTGTGGGGGGTTTCGGCTATTATCCCTATCGTCAAAGGCAAAACCATGAGGCCTTGTGTGCCAAAGCGAACAATATCGTGCTAGCGGGTGGTCTGGGCTGTTACAACCTTTATGAAAGAATTTACAAATACTGTTCAACCTTGATGTGGGTCACATGATGCACAAATATTTCAATTTTACTTACATATGCATATAAATACTACTATTTTGTAACTAATAATTTCAAAAAAAAAATACCATAATTACATACACTATGTTTGCCAGGGATTTTATAATGCCACCAACAATATCATTTGGATAGTTAATTCCCTCTAAGTACATATTACATAAATCCTGGAGTCCAAAAAAAATAAATAAATAAACACAAGCAATAAATGAAGACCAATGGATGCAAGGTTGAAAACATGCACCGAACCATTATACTTGACAGCCTAGAGCTTTAATTTTTTCATTTTTGTCCACAATTTTCTTTAAAACAATAACAACCGTAATAACCACAACATTTCCAAAAGTGCTTTGATGCACCCGAATTATTCTTCCATAATTTTGAAATAGTTATGTGATTAGAAAAAATAACAGGTTGAAATTAGCACACTTTTAAAAAAAATTAACATATTACTAAGTAGACCTAACCAAAACATTTATATAGTAGGACAGAAAGATGTAAGTTTCATGTGCATTGTATTTCTTGCTTTATTGTCAAAAGAAACTAATTAGCACACTTCTGCAAACTTAAATCAAAGAGAACATTCCTCTATTGTTATTTTGATGTTTTCTTGATATTATTTCGATCTTAAACATGAGTTCTAAGAACTAAGACATAAACAAAATTCAATCATTTTGAATCAGAAACACATGTGGGTCTAACATATTCTTCAATTGAAACCTTAAAAATTATACTTAATAACAAAGACAGGTGCAGAATTTTCTCAACAGACATGTATATTTAGTTATTGGTAGTGAAACATTATGTGACTTGAGAGTAATAAATCCTTTTTTTTAAAATGAAACATAGAGATGCTGAATAGAAAAAATATTAGTAGATTCAATTAATTAGTAAAACAAAATTCTTTATACTCTAATTTCTTTAGTTTTTTAAAAAATTTTCCAATTTCGTTATAACTTAAAAACTTTAATTCTAAGATTACTTCATCAGAGAAGGTCTTGTTCTTTTAATATATCAATTCTTCTAGAACAATTATATATTTCACAAGAAGAAAGGTTAAAATTGATAGATGGAATATGGATTGTTGAAATTGCTCATTCAGTATTTTGATAGATAAAACTCAATTAATGGATGCTAGTCCTAGCCTAGTGGTTTATTTTTTTGGAAAAAAAAAATCCAAATTGATAGATGTCAAATCAACAATTAGATAGCAAAAACTGAATTGGACATAGAATTTAGCTTACCATTGTAATGAACTAAACTTTGAAATTTGGAAAGATCTTCCAAAAAATTCAAGAATACCCCTAAGCATTGTAATGCAAGCTCTTATTCCCCAAAGAGCAAAATTTCCACCATGTCTTTTTGCAATTAATAATAGGGGGCATAATGGACCCTTCACAAATAATCTTGTACAATGTGTCTAACACAGCCAACTTGTTCTTAGAAGAGAAAAAAGACATGAGACTAAGTTTAGAAGGCATGCAATTAATAGTAAAGGAGCTGGAGAAATGATGTATCTAAACAAATAATCAAATGTAAAGGTTCAAGGCCAATAATAGCAATAATGATGGGTTACTTAGTCCTTCTTGTGCAGGAAGCATACATAAATTTTGTTGAATAGATATTATTCTGTTAACAAAAAAAAAGGTAATTGAAAAACATAATAATATTTTAAATTCATACCTAAAATACCAAGCAATCATTTTAAAAACATGATGAAAATGAGAAAAAAGTTAATGTAATATAATATGATAATGTAATATCATAAACGTTAAGCTGAATTTATACTCTATAAAAATTAAATGAATAAATAAATAAATTGTACAATGAAATGGTACGCTTTCATTATGAACTCAAATGAAACAAATCAGCTTAAATAAATCAAATCTAAGGAGTGAGAATTTTTGTTACCCAATATCTTAAATGTATCCCCTTTCTCCTTACTTTATTAAAGAAGAGAGAACATGTATGAAAAATATATTAAAATAATTCAAGATCATATCTTATAAGAACCCAAAATAGATAACAAAATAATAAGGGCCTATTATTTAAACCCAAAATCAATGCAAAAGTAATCTTCATAGGCTTACACCAGAAAAGCACAAATGATGTTGCGGTTTACTTTATAATTGTACTTTATTAATTTGCAAGCATTTAACCAATTTTTTTCTTGTAATAAATTTATCATCCAGCAAGTGAATAAAGAGTTATTGCTATATTCAACTAAGTGAAATCAATACTGTTGCATATTTGAATAAAAATGTTAGAAAATTAAGTGTGCAGAATGTACATCAAGTTCAAAAGTTCATATGAATAAAAAATGCCTGATTAGAAATATGAATATCATGAAAATATGGATTTAACATCTCTAGCATTAATAGAGGAAGGGAAAAAAATATGCCAAGATATGTGACATTTCAAATAACTATACTCATCTTAGAAGCTGAATACTTTTGTAAAACTAAAATGAAATAACAAATTCAACCACTTGAAAAAAATAACGCCACTTTTTTGAATTGTACGATGCTGTTTTTCAATATCGTCAGAAATGGACCGCATCAAAATTGATACATATTGATCTTACAAATGAGATTACTTTCATACTTTCTGGTTTGCAATTGAAAACCTACAGACTAATATACTTGTAAATAAAAATAAAATTGCAAAATCGTAAAAATTATACCATTGTAGCAAATTTAAGAACAAAGAACAAATTTAATTGAAATAAATAATTCTCTCACCAAATCTTGCAAAGGTCCGAACTGGCTCATCGCATTCGTAGCACCCATCGCCGGCGAAGGAGCGACCGCAACGCCGTTCTGCGGGGGACGCCAGTTTGTCGCCACCATCTTCTACTTCTTCCGTCTTGCTTCCTTTCTCCACCGTTGTGATTTTTTCTTCTTTACTTCTTTGTTCTGTCTTTCTCTCTCACTCTCGGTTAACCCTTTCTTCTCTACGATGTCGCTGGAGGAACTCTTCGCTGGCGGCACCTACTCCTCCTTGCTCCTCTTCTATTTTTTAAAATTTCAGCTTCAATTATATTTTTAAAACAAAGTAAAATAAATTAAAAAACAAAACAATGAATATCAGCAAAATGAAACAAATTATTAATTATATCATCTTGAAAACAAACCAAAAGCAATAACGGAAGCTAAATTTGAATAGCAATACCATTTCAAGCAAAAAGTAAGACATTGACTAAGTAAACAATCTACAACATAATCTAGACATAAAGCAAGTTGAAAAAAAAAATAACAAAAAAAAATAACTTTAAAGAACAATTGAGGGACAAATATTATTCAATTAATTTCAAAACCAAAAAGTAAAGCCAGCAAATAATATGAATTAAAAGGAATATTGAAACACAAAATTGGTAGTCAAATGACAATGAGATACTTCTCTGTTATGATAAAATTATAATAACGAATTGATTCAACATTTAATTTCTTAGTAATAACAATAATATAGTAAAAACATCCAAAGTTAATATCGGAGGTCATTTCTTTACTTTGCATTCACTTAACAATAGATTCACCTCATTTTCCAATGGTAAAATGCTTTGGATTCTCATGTTGTATGTAAGATCCAGAACCTTTGAAAAGTCTTATTATGATCAAGTCTCAATCCTATGGTTATTTATAGCCTTAATTTCAGAAACTGTTTTATTAAAGATAATTAAGGCAAGTTTTGATTTATCGAATTTGAGACGAGTTATGATTATTATCCAATTTCATAATTATTGGATTATTTTCTATATTTAAAGTATAAGGTTGATAGTTATGAAATAATAAGGATTTTATATGATTTGGATTAGATAAATAATACTTTAAATATTATTACTGCTATTTTGGAAAATGAAGAAATTAAGTATATTATTTCTAATTATTTGGTTGGGACATTTTATTGAAAATAATTTGTAAAAATGAGGAGCAAATAGTATTTTTTTTATATACAATTAGTGTTGGATTTAATTGGGGTTTCAATTACTATATTATCCCTATTTTTGAGTGAAATTACTATAATGCCCCTAACCCTAATTTTGCTAAACCCATTCCCTTCCATCCTTCCTCCACGCTGCGTAGCCCAACACCTTTCCTCACTACCTTTGCTGCGCAGCAACAACAACAACAACACAGGCAGTTTCCGTTATTCTCCAAGAAAGAAAGAAACAAAGAGAAATAGAGATCTGAGGGGGAGTAGAGGAGACCGGAAAAGAAAGAGGGAAGGAGGCCACGTTGCTGCCGCTGCTACCGATCCGCGCCGCCAGGGTCGTCCCGTCCACGGAGCCATGGGTCGCGCCGTGTCACTGAGAGGAGAAGGGGAACTCACCGCGTCGCTGTCACCTATACGCCGCGCTGTTGCCCGTGCCGCCGCTAGTCCACCTTGGAGCCAACGTCGAGCTCGCGGGTGAGGGGGAGACACAGTGCCGCCGACTTCGCCAGCCTTTTGCCGTCGAATCCTCCTTGTCGTCGCCGTTCGAATCGCGATCTGGAGAGGGAGGAGATGCGAGCCATGGCCGGAAGGGAGAAGACGCCGTGTCTGGAAGCCGCCGTCGTCCTCGCCACAGGGTCAGCCGCTGTCATGTATGGCAGAGCCAGAAGAAGAGAGTTCGGGAGCAGAACAGGCGAGAGAGATCTGAGGCTGGGTTGGGAGTCCAACCACCGCGTCCAGCCGCCGTTTGTGTCGTCGGCGCTGCCTTCGCCGGAGCTGCCACCGTCAAAAAGGGATTCATGCCGCCGCAGGTGTCGCTGCCGGAGAAGGGAGCTGCATCTCTATGACTCTGGCCGCCGGGAGTGGTTCCGTGACTTCTGGGACCGCCGCCGAAGCCTCTGGCTGTTTCTGCCGTCACCGGAGAATCCTGCCGGTAAGATTTTAAGTATTGGGTTTCGTTTCTCTTGAGTTTCCGGAAACGTTACAATCACTGTATATTGATTTCAGTCGCCGGAGTCTGATCACCGTTGCCGCCTAGGATGGCTCCTGGGGCTGCCGCCGAACCGGTTCGGAGACCGCCGTTGTTTCGGTTCAGCCGTTCCTTCGGTTCGGTAAGCGTTTCGATCTGATGTCATGTAATAGGTCTTGTCGAAAGACGAGAATTAGAGCTTTATGCACATGACGATCTATTGATTAACGCTGTTAGTCTTGCGTTGCATAATTCCTGATATTAAGTTTGGCCGGCTTAATACTAGTGAAATATGTATATGAAAGCACTGATGGGTTATCATAGATGATATACGAGTTTTGAGTAAAGCGAATTACGAGGAACGTTAGAAACTATTTCTCGAGGCTATTCAGTTGTGAGTCTTGAATTCTGTTCGAGTCGACTTGTTCTTTCATATCCTAACTTGGAGTTCTTGTTTGCTAATCCCCTTGAAAAGTAGTTTGATGTTCCACTCTATTCCTCTATTCATAGGTATTCTTGTTTGATCTTAAGTGCATATGCTTGTTTGAAATTCTTGTTGCATCTATCTTTCTCTGTTTGAGTTCCTCTTGATTAATGTATCCTTTGATATGGCTTTGAACTTGTCCTAATGCACTGTACATTTTACTCTGAGTTCCGAGTCCACTCTTAGAGGAATTTTTGATTCAGTTTTTTCTCTTATTTAACGGTTATCACAGCCAATTTTGAGATTTTATAAAAATTGCTGTTGATTAGATACATACTTATCTATATATGAACTTTGAAGATTTCTTATACAGTTTAACAACTATTTATTTTTAATACCTCGCCGTACTTTTACTGGTTTATAGAACTGCACCTACTTAAAATACAAGTTGACTTTCTAGTAACTTTACTATAGTTCCAATGGACACCTTCATTTGATTATGTATTTGGTTATTCTTCAAGATCCCGGAAAGAAAGAATTTTTCGCTTTTACTTAGGTTGAGTTTCGTTTGGTAAACTTCACTTAACTCATTTTGATTGGAGTTTGATTTAGCATACTACATGGTTTATGCCATTGTTGTTCTTTTGAAAGTGTTGGACTCATAGCTTCCTTCCTATGAACGGACTAAATTCCCTATTAAATCTTCCATCTCCATGAATGTCATGTTTGACCTTGTTTTTTTAACTGATCTTTTACATCTTGTGAATATTGCCATTGATCTTGGTTTTTCCTTTTTGTGAAATCTCATTCGTATATGAGTCAGTTTGATTCGTTTCAAGTTAGTGCATTGTTTATTCTCCCATTATCTCTACAAGAGTTTTTGGTCAAAGACTTATCATTGAGAAATTATAAATGATTGAGTTGTCTTTTTCTATGACTTTTGTATTCTTTTGGATCAATTTAAAACTTGTTTGATGTTTCATGCCTAATGGATCTTGTTTGAACTATTTAAGATCCTTTCTTGCAAGGCTTGACTCCTTTTAGTACATCTTAAACTTCTTGAATGTTCTTCTGAGATGGTGATTTCAAGAAACACTTTTGGAGTCTTGTTTTGAACCTTTTAAAGAAGTTTCGAATTCTCCTTGACGAAATATTAAACGGAATTTATTTTCTGTTGTTTGATTGAGATTAAAACCATTGTCTAATTTTGACGAAATTAATTTAAAGTTGGCATGCGCCCTTTTAAATGAAGTTTTGGAAAGCTTCCTTGTTTAGTGGAAACCGGTTTGTTTGTAACACACCACTTACTTCCTTACCAGATTGTGTGCAAATTTTTACCTTGGAGTTTCTTTTCTAAAAGGAGTTTAATTTTCTCTTTCATCCTTGCTACAAATATTATACACGCTTGTTTGAATATGAACCTTGAGAATTTTTGAACAAGCCTTTGATTTCTCTCCCGAGTTTTATAAACTGCTTATGGTTAAATTGTGCATCTAATTATTTTTCTAAAATATTTGAAGAAATATTTTAGCCTTTAGCCAAACCCGTGTGCACCTTGTTTTTAGAACTCTACAAAAATCTACTTCAACATGAACTTGCATTAAAGCAAAGTCACGATTATGCTTTTGTTACTCTCTTGAAGAATGTTGTTTAACTTCTCTTTCAGACTACGAAGTGATATTTTTTACACGCTTTCGATTCTTTTAAGGATAATGTATTCGGAAGTATTTTAATTATGCTCTTGAGTTCTGTGAGCTTTGTCTTGGGTCTGAGATATTCTTTTCTGTAAACCTCACACTTCTTCGACTCAGCTTGAGTTTGTTTCAAACTGAAGCGTTGGTTCTCTTCTTATTGATCCTATTGAACTTCTTTGATCTAAGGGTTATCCTTGAAGTTGTTATTTGAATTGAGTCTAGCAAACTTCATTGTTTGAGTGTCCTTGTTATTCTGGAACTGGATACATTCTCTCAACTCTTTGAGTATTATCCTTGACATTTGACTCTCCTCTTTAAATCTTGTATCCTTCAGAGTAGACTCGAGAATTGTTTTGATATCACGTGCGACTTGTAGACGTAGTAACGCGATACGTTAGTTCTTTAGGACGTGATGTGTATACGAAAGTTGAAGCGGTAGGTGTGCAACGTTATGAGTTGTGAGCGTTTTGTTCCTTGTGAACGGGTTTGTGGTTGTAAGGCTTGTGATCGAGTATGGGATTGTAAAGTGCTTGATGGAGTTGGAAAGTTGAAACCTTGAGGTCGATATGAGATTAGTGTGCGGATATTGAGCACATCGTTTTAACTCCATCCTGTTTTATAGCCTTTGATGCCTTGCCCTACTATCACATGATTGACCCATGTTATCTTTTGCATTGAGCCTATCTGGTAATGTTTACTTTGCGACCATGCTCCTACCTTTGCCTCCTTATGCTTATGACAATCAAAGTATTTGAAAATTGTATATATGATTATATTTTGAGATATTTTTGCTTATTCCTTAAATGTGTTCAAGGGTGAACTGTTATGGAATTTCTTTCACAAAGACTTTAATTCCGATATTTATTGGTATCCTAACTCTGAACTAGTATTATTCTGAAAAGTTTCCAAAACCTAGAATGTAGGATGGGTGGAATATTTTTAAAAGCGGGAGCTTTTAACTATGTTTT
>NC_029794.2:96667289-96672280 GCF_000816755.2 Arachis ipaensis
TACATTTTTCCCCTTTCAGGATATGGGCGCAGAAGTTATGAAGAGCTTATTTAATTGTTGTTGTGATGCTCTGTATTGTTTTAACTATGGTTTATTGTACCCTCGCCTTATCTTGATATAATTTGTAAGAGGGATAGGAATTGTATTGGATTAGGGTTGTAATATTATTTATATATATGTATGTATATATATGGATGTACTCTTTATGAGTTTTGTAAGTTGTATGGTATCTATGGATGTATGTTATCGGATGAAAGTATTTTTGGGAGCGATATTGCGGTTTAAAGTTTTAAACAGGCTCATATTTTAGTATTAAATAGTATAAAAGTCGTCGTAATGTCCGAGCTATCAGAGTCGCGCAGCCGGAAGTGTGAACTTTGGTAGTTAGGGTGTTACATTGTGAATAAAATAGGATTAGTTGTTGCCATTATAGCAGTCACTGTTAGTGCTATCTAATTTATTACTTCATGCTTTAAGATTTTGAAATACCTGATAATAATGTTTTCTTTACATTCATTGTTTTTGTTTCTTAATTTTATTCATTGATTTTTCTGCTGTATTAGTTTTTATGATTAATTATAATCCATTCGTTGCTTTATCTTTGTTTTGTGTTATTTTGCATCGATTTAGATGATGTTTTAACCTATATGATGGAGGTTGGATCTGAGGGCATACCAGAGTTGCTTTGATCCTTGTTTATAGTTGTTTTCGATCACTATGTTTTAATTTGTCGATTGTGGTCTTCGATAATTTCAAAAGAATTCATTTTCTTGGTCGATTTGTTTGTTATCGACTTCACCTCTGTAATAATCGAATGGTTCAAATTTTCTGTCTCCCATGTACATTTGAAGATAAAATCCAATTTGTTTCTTAACCTTAATTATATTTAATGGTGTGGGTTGTTTATTCTTTATTAATATATTTTTTGTAGCATTAGATTTTTTTTTAATTACTTGTAAAGTTTAATTGGGACACGTGGGTTAGATATGTTCTTATAGATAATGTATTGTCTGTAGTTATTCTCGATCACTATATTTTAATCTGTCGATTGTGGTCTTTGATAATTTTGAAGGAATTTATTTTTTTGGTTGATTTGTTTGTTATCAACTTCACCTGTGTAATAATCGAATCGTTAGAATTTTTTGTCTCGCATGTAAATTTGAAGACAAAATCCAATTTCTTTCTTAACTGTTAATTATATTTAATGGTGTGGGTTGTTTATTTTTTATTTATTTTTTTAGCATTATATTGTTTTTTAATTACTTGTAATGTTTAATTGGGACATATGGGTTAGATATGTTCTTATAGATAATGTGTCCCTAAATCCTCTTATTTCTAAATCATCAAGGTAATTATTTCGTTACCCTAATTATCTTATGTATGATCGATGTGCTTCTTGGATGTTTTATTTATTCCATCTGGTCCGAGTAATTTGGTAGGTGTAAAAACATAATAGCTCGGTGTTTAACTTACTCGCAGGCTTATTTTGATTGTAGTGTTAATCTATAAAGGAATATATTAGAATGTTATCAAGAGATTCTTGCGAAACGTATTTATAAACAATGGGAGAGTAACTTTTTTCACCAACAACGTATCAAATTTGCTCAGATACTTGTCTCATTGTACTCGATCTCGATATTTTTTTATTTGTTGGTTGTTGTCTTTGATAACTTCAAAGGATTTATCAGTTAAAAAAATATTTTTAATGAAATAATAATTTAAATTTACACTTCTTCTTTATAACATTTTTTCTTTTGTTTGTACAATTTTCATTCAAGTACAAGTAAATAACATTCTTATTATTATAATCTGAACATGTTTTGTTAACACAAAACTTAGATAAACGATTACTAACATTACCAATTACTGGGACGTGAATTTCGTATTAGTAATTTAATTTATGCATAACTTTAAATATTTAATAATTATCCACTGTCTTACTTTAAAAATCAAATATTTGTTTATAACCTTCTCAAGTACGGGTAAATATTTTTTTAGAGTATACATAACGAGAATAATACAGATTGAAATCGTTGAATGATAATTTTATATATTATAAAAAAAAGGTCTGCCGAGGAAGATAAGAAAAATTAAAAATGATTAAATTAGAAAATTCGCTTAGCTCAAAGAATAAAAAGAGGAATCAAAATCTCTAATCGTTTTTCAGGTCATTTAATAGTAATAATTTTTTCAGTTTTTACGAATTATTTGTTTATTAAATTTGAAACAAATGCATTAGAAACTATATTTTTTTTATTTTCAATAAAAATTATCTTACTTTGTAAAGTTGACATGTATCTTTAAGTCATAAGATAGATAAATTCTAAATAAAAAAGTAGATATATTAAAACATTAATCTTTTTGTGTTTTTCGTACTAATTTTCTTGGAAGTATAATATGAACATGTCTTCTTAATGTAAAATTTATTCAAACCATTAACAACATTACCAACAGTTTTAATAACAATAGCGATATTAATACGTTTTATAATTTACCAGGAAAAAAATAGTTATATTAACAAATATAAATAATCATAATATTAAGGGTAATATCATATTTTTTAATCATAACCGTTACGGTTAAACATGCATTTATATAAAATTAATAAATCTAATAGTCATTTATATGATGATATCATAGCAAGGCCATTACACGGAATTAAAACAATTGTAATATTTTATTATTAGTCATCTCCACATTAATAAAGTAATAAAGTTGTGTTTGCAGAATACATTGCGCCTTGCGTGTTCACGAAGCTATATGAGAGAGAAACGATTTGACGCTTCAGACTTGATGCAACAGTTTCCGAAACATCTCAAAGGGCTTTTAAATATAGCATAAAAAATGACTCTACTCACTCCGTTTTGTATATTCAACTAAGTATACCCCATCCCCTTTCTAGCATTCCTCTTCCTGAAAGTGGTAATGGAGCGTATGAAAGACCTTGTCTACTTTCTCCATGATATATGGGTAGCCATTAGCATGAAAGTCGTGACAAACTACCTTAGGGACCTATGCAGTCTCAAGATGACATGTAAGGCTTAGTGCAAGGTAGGAGATGAGGATATTATCCACACTTGTGCTTCAATACCAGAACCACATGAGTTTGGGTGGAATTGGTATCTCGACCCGGGCGCAACGGGATTCTTTCACTGATGCTGAGTAGGGGGGTCATCCGGAGCTTCTTTATCGGGACGGAATTTGGCACCTTTTTATTCGACGACTAGATGATTTTGGTTGCAATGTTTGTGAACTGCTGCAATCCAAGGCTAATGATGCTTCTGCTTCGCAACGAGTTCGAGGAGTCAAAAAACAATGGAATGCTAATGTTTTTTTTCGCTTGAGGAGTCTGGTTTACTAACCATCTACAAAGAGAAGTTCTCTCATGTTATCGGCTATTTGTGTCCATCTAATGCGAACGTGCCTGTGCTAAACGTAGAGTGTTTAGTATGTGTTTCTACGTCCTGTCCAACCTGTGGCACATGAGTCATCTTTATAACCATCACCGCTATGAAAGAGGGTGGCATTGCAATGATGGTGATGGAGGTTCTAGCAATGTAGCCCGTATCAACTGTTGCTCTGATTGAGTAGATACTATTTGTCGACATGTTTTGAGTTAATGTATATTTTAAATTTTATATGATCAGAGGAGTTTTATGTAGATGGAATTTTTCTTATTCTTTTTAAATTTTAGGTCATGATTGTTAATTTTTAGTGAATATACAAAATGGCGTGAGTAGAGTCATTTTTTTATGATATATTTATTGCCCATTGAGATGTTTCGGAAACTGTTGCATCGAACTATAAGTTGATACTATTTGTCAACCTGTTTTAAGTTAATGTATATTTTAAATTGTATATAATCAGTGGAGTTTTATTTAGATGGAGGTTTTCTTACCCTTTTTAAATTTTAGGTAATATGTAACACCCTAACTACCAAAGTTCACACTTCCGGCTGCGCGACTCTGATAGCTTGGACATTACGACGACTTTTATACTATTTAATACTAAAATATGAGCCTGTTTAAAAACTTTAAACCGCAATACCGATCCAAAAGTACTTTCATCTGATATCATACATCCATAAATACCATACAACTTACAAAACTCATAAAGAGTACATCCATATGTATATACATATATATATATATATATAAATATTATTACAAGCATAATCCAATACAATTTCCTATCCCTCTTACAGAATATATCAAGATAAAGGCGAGGGTACAATAAACCATAACTAAAACGATACAGGGCATCACAACAACAATTAAATAAGCTCTTCGTAACTTCTGCGCCCATATCCTGAAAGGGGAAAAATGTAGGGGGGTGAGAACATCATCCTCGAAAGGGTTCTCAGTAGAGGGTTTTTGGGAATTACTGTAATAGGATACATGAAGATAACCGCACCAGTGATTCATAACCGTCTCATGCCTCTTTTCAAAAACAACGGTTTACAATGAAAGTAAAGTCGGAAATCTTTTCGGAAAGAAGAACCGTTCAATTCTCAAAACTCAAAAGCCTTTCAAAACGGTTTATCTATGCGGAACCAAAATAGCCTTTCATAATTTTATTCCAAACCAGAAACACAAAACCGAAATCAACCGTCAGTTCATCTCTTTCTAACCACAGCCCTAGGCCCAAACAATCCAACCAACAACCAATCACCACAATCCAACAGAGTCCCAGATGCAAACACAGATAGGAAGTTCAAGCACAGACAAACAGTTATTACAAGTAGAACAGTTAGCAATTAATCACATAGGCAATTTCTCAAATTATCTCAGGCTCATAAGCCAATTTTACTCAAGGAAAATTCCCTTTTTGAAATAAGCCACTCTCGGCTTCCTCTTTCCAGAACTTCCAAAACCATGGAAAGTTAAGATTCCTTTTGAATCATTCAAAATCACCCATCCAACAATGGGATTTTTGTAACAAAAGTTCCTCGGCAGAGTCCCAAGTCCTTAGGGGAGAATAGCATAACTTAT
>NC_029794.2:96672965-96706041 GCF_000816755.2 Arachis ipaensis
CGTTTCAAAATCACACCAATATCAACTGAATCAACTCCTTTCCAAAGCTTTAAAGAATCAGTTCAGCATTAAATCATTTATCAAAACCAAATCAATTTAAGCAACCCAGGCTGAATTTCAAGAGTATTCTATCTTTCACATCATCAAAATAATTGAATCAATTCAAACCAATCCTCAACGGATTAAACTCATATCTCAAATCTTTAAAGAATCAACTTCAGACATTACATTTCACAAAGCCGCACAATAATTCAACCAAACCAACATCCATAGTCATTCGAGTCAATCAAATAATACATACGGCAGATACAATCACCAAATACACAATATCTCGCACCAGTATCCATATGTAATAATTCCAATACACAAAATATAGTTTTTGGAAAGCGCCCCTATCTCAAAACGCAATTCTATAATCCAAACGTCTCTCATAGTCCTTTCCGCCTCAACTCGACTGACGGCAACCAAAACCTCAGCTCCCAGTCACGTTCGCAATAACCATAGCAACACTAATCGCAACATACAATAATCAGGACTCGACCCCACGTTATCAAAACTCATATATTAACCAAACACAACCGAAAACTAATGCGAGGCATCTCGAAACATAATTTCTTACCGGAATAACAACACAAAGCAGCTGCGATTCCGAACCGACTCGGCGGCAGCCCGGCAGCCACCTCAAGCGGCAACGGCGACAAATTCCAATCACGATGACTGAAACCAACAGGCAGTGACCATAGTAACCTCGGAATTCAAAAAGAACAGAAACCTCAAATAAAACCCTTACCGGCAATTTTTCCGGCGACGGCAGAAGTAGCCAGAGGCTCCCACGGTGGTTCCGGTGGCCTCAGAACTCCGGCGACAATATCAGAAGCACCAGCCAAGCACCGGGGAGTAGCAGGTCAGAAGAGGCGGAAGTAGGCGGCAGGAACGACGGTGTTAGCTTCGCGCAACTCGGATCAGCGGCGGTCCCTAGGTAGTGACGCGCACAACGGGACGCGCGGCCTCCCTCTTCTTTTGCTTGGTTCGGCGATACCAGCACCAAAACCCACGGCGGTGACCATGGCGAAGTGGCCTAGTCAGTCAGTGACGGCAGCGGAGATGCACGGCGGCGCAGCTCCGCGCGGATCAGAAACCCTCATGGCACGTCTCTCTCTCTCGGGCTACTGGCGACGGCGCAGGCTAGAGGTGACTGCGCGACGAGTAGCGGCGGCGACGGTACCGGGCTCTCCTCCGGCGACGTCTTTGATGGCAACAACACGAGTTCCTCTTCTCGGTGGTGGCGCTGACTCGCACTCGTTCTCTCTCCCTCTGCTTGCCCTGGATGGCGGCGATTCCAAGGGAGACAGCGAGCAAGGATGGCAGCGGCTCCTCGCGATGGTTACTCTCCTTTGTTCGGCGGCGATAGTGATGGGACGGCTTGATGGAAGGCAGAATGGGCGGCGGCTCTACACAGCGCGACAGCAGTGAGCTCCCTGCCCCTGGCCGGCGCATTCTCCCTTCTCTCCGTTTTCTGCTTCTGTTGCCTTTCTCTTCTGAAGTTGTTGTGTTGCAGGTCTGCTGAAGGGAGGAAGAAAGGGTGGCGGCTGCTTGGCTTGGGAATCAGGGTTTCATCATTTAGAAAACTAGGGTTTGTGTTAAGCTAGGGGTAGTTTAGGTAATTTCAAATAAATATAGGGATAATATAGTAATTGAAACAAATTCTAGTCCAACACTAATTATATATAGGAAATACTATTTGCTCATCAATTTCACAAATTATTTTCAATAAAATGCTCAAGTCAAATAATTAGAAATAATATACTTAATTTCTTCATTTTCCAAAATAACAGTATTAATATTTAAAATATTACTTATCCAAACCAAATCATATAAAATACTTATTATTTTATAACTATCAACTTTATAATTCAAATATAGAAAATAATCCAATAATTATAAAATTGGATAATAATCATAACTCGTCTCAAATTCGATAAATCAAAACTTGCCTTAATTATCTTTAATAATACAGTTTCTGAAATTAAGGCTATAAATAACCATAGGATTGAGACTTGATCATAATAAGACTTTTCAAAGGTTTTGGGTCTTCCATAATAATTGTTAAATTTTAGTGAATATACAAAACGGAGTGAGTAAAGTCACTTTTTTATGCTATATTTATAGTCCTTTTAGACGTTTCGAAAACTGTTGCATCGAACTATGAATTGACAGTATTTGTCAGCCAATTTTGAGTTAATGTATATTTTAAATTGTATATGATCAGAGGAGTTTTATGCAGATGAAAGTTTTCTTATTCTTTTTAAATTTTAGGTCATGATTGTTAAATTTTAGTGAAAATTGAACAAAAACTAATAAGAAAATGGATTAGGATAAAGGAAATTGAAAATGGTGACAAAAAAATGTTTTATTTATTATGATTATAAGAATAAAAATAAAAGTTGACATTGCTAACTTATACTTATTTTATTTGTTGTGTCAATGGCCTCGGGCATTTTGCCAACTTAAATAATATATTTTTTAAAATAAGAGGAAGAGTTGTTAGGCTATCGACAAAAAGTTATCCGATTGTAATCTCATTTTTTATTATTTGTCAGTTGATCTATTTTTTCGATTGCATTCTTTAGTTGTAATTTATTATATTATTATCTATAAAGAATATATATTATCGAAGTCGTCCTTTTAATTTTCTTTATATTTTTTTTATCATCTTTTTAATTTTCATTTCTTTAATTTCTACAATAGGATTTCTTTCCGATAAAAAATTAATTCGTTAATATTAATTTCAAAGTTCTTTTTTTATATCTAAAATTAAATTGCTGATTATTTTATTGTCAATCTTGTAAATTGATATTTTGGTATTTTTGGCTATTCAGTTTAATTAATTAACGTTATTTTTTAGTATGTTCCTCCCATTATCTTATTCATCAGCGATATTATTATCGCTATTGTAAATTTTACATACTTTTTAAATCTTTTTCCATTATTGTTAACAACGGAATGTTTATTTGAATTTTTTTTTGTAATTTACATATATTTTCTTATTTTGATTCTTTTTACTGATTAATGACACTTGATGTTGTTACGAATAATAATATCTCTCTTTTCAAATAAGATTTTTTCAATTCATTCAACTCAACTTTTTTCAGTTAATTTGGTCATATTATAAAGCTATTTTTAAAACTTGTTGTTTCAAAATATTTACTATATTATTTCGACAATATTGCTAAGTTTACAACTTGTGCTGTTAGTCTTCAAGTGTCCACTTACGTTTAACATTCTTACATTTTGTAATTGATACCAACTTTTTATATTTTCCATTGTATCTTTGTGCCGTTGAATTGAATATGGCATATTAATTATATAATTATTTCATACTGTAACACCCTCATATCAGAATGTCATGCTTTCGACTCCGCCACTTTGATAGTTTAGGTATTACGACGACTCTAAATATATTTAATACTAAGATAGGAGCCTGGCTAAAACTTAAAACCATATAACCTTTCAGAAGACTTTTAGTTGAAAACATGAATACATACTTACAAACCAAAGACAAAAAATATATACACACACACACACACACACACACACACACACACACACACACACACACACACACACACACACACATAATATTAACTTACAAGCATTACATAATACAAATCCTATCCCTCTTATAACATTTGTAAAGATAAAGGCGAGGGAAACATAATATCTAAAACAATACAAACTATCGTGTAAATAGAAAACGAAATAAACTCTTCATGACTTCTTCGTCCATATCTTGAAAAGGGAAAAAAACCTCTAGGGGAGTAAGAATATCATCCTCACTGGTTCTCACTATAGGATTAGAGCAAGGTTCAGAAAACCGGACCGGTCATCAAACCGCTCTAGTCACTGGTTCACTGGTTCACTGGTCTAACCGGTTTAACCGATGGTTCAACCGGAAAAACCGTTTTAGAATAGAATAATAAATAAATTATAAATACACATCCTAAAACATATATGAAATCAAAAACAGCCACAGCAATAAACATTAATAACTCTATCTACACAATGAACATCAACAATTATGCAGAACAAATTTGAGAAATTCAGCCAGTCAACAAATATGCAAAACCAAGTCAGTTTCCAGCATTAACAAAGTACAAAACAGTAAAAATTTGAGCTACAAAACAGAAATTTGAGCAACACACAGAAATTGAACTACAAACACAAATTGAACTACAAACAGAAATTGAGCAACACACAGAAATTGAGCTGCAAACCAAGTTACCAAGACACTCCCCTAACACTATCCCTCGTACTAGTCTCGTTTATGATGCAGGTACCCTTCTTCATTACTTTGTTTTTGGGGGCAAAGCTGCTTTTTTTATGGATTTCAATTATCATCTGTTGCCTGCTATCAAAAAAGATGGATCCTTTTTTCTTCTTTCTAACTATGCTTTATTGCTTTCCCAGTACCCTTTCCCCCCATTCTGCTACTGCATAAACAAAATTAAACACTTCCATTCAACTACAGACTGCTCCAATTTTCTCATTCTTTCTTTTAAGTGTTGCCGAATTTCATGATTTTTCTATCATTATAAATTTACTCACAGAGGCAAAGAACAAAGATGAGCAGAGGAAGTCAGTTCACAGAGGCAAGTCGAAGTTCACAGAGGCAAAGAACAAAGATGAGCAGAGGAAGTCAGTTCACAGAGGCAAGTCGAAGTTCACAGAGGCAAAGAACAAAGATGAGCAGAGGAAGTCAGTTCACAGAGGCAAGTCGAAGTTCACAGAGGCAAAGAACAAAGATGAGCAGAGACGAGTTACTCACCGCGCGACGATGAAGACGATGGGACGGGCTACTGCCTGCTGGTGTTGAGAAGATAAAGACGACGCAGATGGATGGCTACTGGGCAGGGAACCAGGCGAAGAAGGAGGGTTACTTGAGCTGCCGACCAGGCGACGGCGGTTGCGCTGTTGACCGGTGACCGCGGCGACGAAGGAGGGCGCGGTGGCAGGCTAGGGTTCGGGCGTGGAGGGTTCAGTCTTCTCTGTTCTCTTCTCTCACGTAGATGAATATGACTCACTGATTCAGAATTAGGGATTCGGGGGAAGAAAGGGGGTGGTTGGGGTGCAGGGTGCTCTACGGGTCGGGTCAGGTCGGGTTAAGGGTTTCTTTTTTTTAAATAATAAAACGGCGTCGTTTATGCAGAACCGGCCGGTTACCGGTTCGGTCCAACCGGCCGGTTTTTGACCGGTTCGCCGGTTCATTGCCGGTTCTTTCCAGAACGGTTTCTGCAGGAGGACCGGACCATTTGCATCGTCGGTTCGCGGTTAAACCGGTCGAACCGGCCGGTCCGGTCCGGTTTTCAGAACATTGGATTAGAGAATTGTTATAATAAGATACGTAAAATAAAACTGTTTTCAAGGTACAGTGATCGTTGCTTGCCTTATGTATCTTTTCAAAAACCGAATGTTTACATTCAAAAATCCGAAATCCTTTTTAAAAGAGAAATTCGTTAATTTTTCAAAATCCAAAACATTTTCCTTTTGTATCAAATATTAAAAGTTTACCTTAGCCAGTATAAATGACCAAGATGTTCCAAGCATAGGTTCATTAAGTTTATGCTGAACTAGTTTGATTTTTCATACTTTACTAAATCAAAAACACAAACCAATCACGGCCTTCGGCCCATCACATAAGCAATCATGGCCCTAGGCCCAAACAACTCAATCAACATCCAAATCACCAGAATCTAATCAATTTCAGTCACAAACACAAGTAAGATGGTTCAAACACAATCAAAGCAGTTACATCAAGTATAGCAATTAGCAGTTAAACATAATTATTCACATAGGCAAACTAATTATAATATGCACACTCAAACAATATCACATAGATGGATATGATGAATGCCCGTCCTATGACTGATGAGTCTCATCTGTCAGTTACAAAGCCTACCCGACATGTCCGGTTGCTAAACCCTGGACAGTCTCCCGTGCGCACATCCCCAAGAGTCTATGCATAGTTTTTTTCTCAATCATAGATAAATTCTACTCATTGGGGGAATTTTTGGGGCGTTAAAGTGCACGGGCACATCTTGCGACGTAGGGTTAACAGAGTATCGAGTCTTGACTTGGAGCACGTGGTGGCAAGCCACTGCATCTTACCCAGAGAAACTCGTATCTCAGATAACTGGAAGTGCATAAGCCAAGTAATAATTTCATATCATTCATTCATCATTATTTGCGCACTTCCTCAACAATCCATATTAAGTCAAATCATCGATCATGCCATATATCACTTTTTCCTCAAATCACTTTACTTTGAAACCAAAATCAAACCTATCTTTGTCTCAATTTCAAAATCCTCCTCACATCTCAAGTTATTTCAAGCTCATATGCCACTTTTTCCTCAAAATCAATTCCCTTTCAAAACGGAGTCACTTTATGTAACATTTTCTCAAAACTTCTAAACAATTTCAAAGTCATATCAAATGGTAATTTTCTTTGAAAAGACTCAAAATTCTTCACTTTTAAATAATCCGTTTAACTACTTTAACTTGGAGTTATCAATTAAATATCTCGGCAAAGTCTCAAGACTTTAAGGAAAATCCGCCAACTCTCAATTTCTTAAATTTACTTAAGACCCTTAAAAATCATTGTTTTCTTCAATGGAATCAATCAAATAAAATTCCTAAACAAATTTTAAAACCAAATCACTTAGAACAAAACCAATCCATTCAAATCAAAACCACTTTCCGGTTCACTTTTAAAACCAATTTTTTGACTTCTTCCAAAACATCACAAACAAAATTATTCAATCAAAGTCGAACTTCCTTTGAATCCACTAAAACTCCTCCGAATGTGATTCTTTAATCAAATTCAAAAAATATAAACCCTTCTCACATTTAAAACAACCTCAAAACATAAGTCCTTTTCTAAATAACTTGCACTCAAAATATAATACTTTTCTTAAAAAATAAAGCTCAATCATAATTCTCTTTTCAATAATTCAATTCAAAAACATAACTCATTATTTTCTTAAATAATTCAAGTAAAATAATATAATTCTTAAATTCAAAATTTTCTAAATAATATTTCAAATAAAGTCTTGGATTTTTTAGAAATTTTGGCAGCACTTCCCCTAAAACTTGGACTTTGCCACCTTTTTCGGGTCCCAACCAAACCATTCCGCGACCCTTTTTAACGGGTTCAAAACTAAATCAGTTCAAAATCAAGTTGATTTCAAAAATTCATATCATTTTCATATCTCAAGAAAACTGATTCAAACTCAAATTATTTTCAATGGATCAAACTCATTTCCAAAACTCTAAAGAAACAATTCAACAACCTTCCATTTAACAAAAACAAATAATAATCCAACCAACCAAAATAGCCAGATAATACATAAGACTTATAGAATCACTAAAAGTGTAATTTTCACATCAATATCCATTTATAACAATTCTAAATTATAAAATTGAGTTTCTAGAAAAACTCCCACCTCGACAAATCAAACCCATAACCTAAACACGTCAAAGAATTCCTTTCCTCTCGGCCTGAAATCAACGGCAGCTTCAATCCATAGTTCCACTTACTTTCGCAACAGTATAAACAGCTTTAAATCTCAACATGCAGCCCTAATAACTTAATCTTAAAACATTAATATCGCGAAAACCTTAATAATACAAAACAGAACACTAACGTGAGGTTTTCGAAACAGAGACACTTACTGTAATAGCAGAACAACATAGTAGCAGTCTCTGAACCAATTTGGCGGCAGCTCCGACAGCCACCCCAAGCGACAGTGGTGACTAGAAGTTTGGTGATGGCGGGTGTAACAACATGGAGTGACGATAAAGTTCCCGGAATCTCAAAAGAATGTAAACCAAACTCAAAACCCTTACCTATCAAAATGCATATGCTCATCTCTCACCTCAAATTATTCATCTTTAAGATCTCTCTACTGACTCTCAATTTTTTCTATTTCTTCCCTTTATTCTTTTTATGAAAAATTTATTTTATCATTGCACACTAATATTGCATCTAGGTTGTTTAAGAAAGCTAGTAAACACCCTTATTGGTGGGATGCCATGAAGGCAGAACTTGTTGTGTTGGAATTGAACCATACATGGTCTCTGGTTTAGTGTCCTTATATTGTGAAGCCAATTGGATGTAAATGAGTATATAGGATAAAGCAGCATCTTGACGAATCTATTGAGCATTACAAGGCTAAACTTGTGGCAAAAGGTTCTTACAGACTGAAGAAGTGGACTTTCTTAAAACATTCTCATCGATTATTAAACCAACAACAATTCATATTGTATTAGCCTCAGCTTCCATTAACAGAGGAGGTGTACGTGTCTCTTCTTCTTGGATTGAATTCTGATCGGCCCAACTAGTGTTGCAAGTTGCTCAAATCCATCTATGGCTTGTGACAATCATCAAATTTCTTACTTTCTTATTAGCATCAACAGATGGTGTTTGATTATAGCCTCTTCAATAAATTTTTGGAAAATAAAATTTGCATCTTACGTTTATGTGGATGATATTGTGATCATGGATAATTCTTTAGCTAAAATAGCTAACATTAAAAGAGTGTTGGATACAAATTTCAGAATTAAAGATTTGGGTACTCTTAAATATTTCTTAGGAATTGAAGTTGCTCATTCCACTAAGGGTATATCATTGTCACAAAACAAGTACTGTTTGGATCTTCTGGATGATACTGGTCTTTTAGGGGCGAAATCAGCATCGATTTCAATAGACAATGCCACTCGTCTATATCAAGAGGAGAGCCTTCCACTTTAGGATCCTTTTGTTTAATATCATCGTGTTGGCTGCCTAATCTATCTCATTACAAGACCGGACATTACTTATGCTACTCAGAAACTAATTCAATTCAAGGCTTCACCCTCTCAAATCCATTATAAAGCTGCTTTGGGTTCTTAAATACTTAAAAGGTAATCCAGGAAGAGGCCTATTGTTTCCCAAGAATTCTAATCTTCAACTTTATGGATTTAGTGACTCTGATTGGGTCGATTGTCCGGATAGTCGTCAATCCATAACTGGTTTTTGTTTCTTTTTAGAAAAATCCTTGGTTAGTTGGAAAACTAAGAAGCAAACAACCGTTGCTTGTTCATCTACCGAAGCTGAATATCGTGCTCGAGAAAGCACCACTTGTGAGCTTCAATTGATTCATAACTTATTTCAAGCTCTCCATGTCACTTGTGATCGTCTACTAATGTTATATTGTGATGACCAAAGTGCTCTTCACATAGATGCTAATCTTGTTTTTCATAAACGCACCAAACATTTGCAGGTTGACTGTCATGTTGTGTGTTAAAAGGCTCAAGCTGGTGTTGTAAAGCTTTTACCCATCACTTCTTCCAATCAATTGGTTGACATTCTCACAAAAATACTATATTCATGGTTGTTTCAACTCAATTTGTCCAAGCTGGGAATTCTCGACATCTTCCATCCTCTAACTTGCGGGGGCATATTAGAACAAAGACAACAATCAGCCCAAATTGACACCAAAACAGATCAAGATCAACCCACTCACAACAAAAAACCCAATCAACCAATGCCTAATTTTTTATTTCTCTATTTTGTCTTCTTATATACTATACATTCTTCTAGGATTAGTTCATTTTAATGACTCACTATTCTGTTAGGATTGGAATCATTCTCTAAAGATTTAGAAGATTTTATTTGATTTTGTTGAGCTATGCAAAATATGGAGTATGATAACATGTATATATATTGCATATGTTCATACTATAAACAATAAGAAAAATACATCACAAAATTCTTACATCAATTCTTCTTTTCTCTCTGTTTTGTTAAAAATTTCATACTACATAAAGTTACTCCCTGTCCTAAGTTTCAATGTTGCAAGTTTTATCCCCTATTTTGGATACTTATCATTTGCTTGATTTGCCAATAAAATTCTACATGTGTAGATTTTTTTTAAATCTTTTACACCAGAGAAAAACCCTTAACGAAAAGTAAACAAGGTCTATTATTATGTAAAGTACTTAAACATTGACATTTAAAAAAGAGAAAGGGTTTCATTATCTTTGTGATAATCATAGGAATTACGAGGTGAATTCTAGCTTGCTCTTGCCAAAATGAGGACCATTAGGTTCCTTCTTGTATTATGTTGTTATCCTTTTTCATCTGACACGTAGAGGGCATATGTTGATAGATGCCCAAGTTTTTTGGTTTTATTGTTCTTATTGGTTAGACCCATAATATTAATTGAAATTATACATGAACTTCAGATATTTTGGAGACTTTCACATTTGGCTCATGATGAAAAATCGGATCCAATAAGCAATCAAACCAATTGAATTCAAAATTAAGGAATACTCATTATGGGTTATGCAACATGGGCTATTTGTACAAGATTTTTGAAATTATTTTATTTATTGGCAACATTGTTAGATATGAAAGACATACTCTGACCAAAAATCATTTTTAGTTTATTCCCAACTTGTGTAAACTTAGGCTGACTTCCTTTGGTCACGGCAAAGAAAAGATGGTTTTACAACTCATCTTCTATTGTAGATGATGCCTATGCAAAAAGAAAAATTAGTCAGTTCCCTTGGCCGATGTTATTTATATAAGTTGCAAATACTTATTGGATGCTTATTTGGATTCTTATAGGAAGGGTCTAACACAAAAGTTTGGATTATAAGAAGAATTATATTAAATGCCATGTGCTCAACCCATGCATTCAGACTGTATTTACACATATGGGATAAGTTAAGAATTTGGAAGTTAAACCTTTTTATGGTTGGACCATTTGAGAAGGCCCAAAAGAATACATTACTTAAACACAATGAATGACTTGTAGAAACTATCTAGCCAACAAAAATGATAAATATTAGGAAAGACAACCATTTCCTCCCACAAACATTCAGAACACTAACAAAACTGCTCACAAAAGAACGAAACTAAACTTATACCCATGAAAGATGAGTTCCATATAACAAAACCATCCAACTCTTAAACTTTTTTTTGACTTTCTTAAAAAATTAATCAAAATCTCCAAATTATCCCTTCTTTTTATCTTTAACTACCTGCAACACCCTATCATTATCACCACTGCCACCAGTATTGCCATCACTACTAATACCACCGAAGAAAAAAGAACACCCTTTACCTGTAAAGGAGAAGGTTCTCATCAAGCTTGTTTCAGACATTGACAACAGTATAACTAACACCATGTCAAAACAATAGAATATAACTAAGTCAAAACACAATAGATAATTCTCATGTATTCAAGATCCTTAAATGTTAACATTAGAAGAACCTCATCATCAACTTCATGAACTTCAAACACAGGTACGTAACTACCCAACCCTAACAAATTTAGCCAAACTCTAACAGCATCTTCATCAAACCTCGCCCTACCACTATTTCCATTCCTATCAAAACCAGCCCTTCTCCAATCCCTTCCATTAGTATCTGAAGGCTCAGATACCTCAATTCCATCTTAATAATTATGGTGATCACTACTCTTGAAGGATCTCTTATTCACATCAACCCCAAAATTCTCCATTGATTTCACAAGGCTTTGATCCTTCTTAGGGCTTTTAGAAATTTCAAAATCAAATTTCCAACACCTGTCAACTCCCCTCATCGCGGCCATTGTACTTCTCTTCCTCTTCTCTGATGCCAACGCCAACGCCACCACCATAACCTTCATTGATTCTTGGAATCCAATTCGATCTAACCCCCTTGGAACCGCTTTTCTTGGATTCTTTCACTTTCTAGTTGCTAATTGCAAAGCCACCGATGTTGTTATTATGGTTCCTTTCCCTCTCGTCACCCTCTAGGGTTTGGCTAAGGGTGTCTTATTTTTCTTTGGTGGTGATGGCAGTGCTAGTAGTAGTGGTGGTGATGCAGTGATGTTGCAGGTGATTAAGGTGATGGTGGCGATGAAGGGTTATGGTGTTAGAGGTTGAAGATAGAAAAGAGGGGTAATTTAGAGATTTTGGTTAATTTTTCAAAAAAATTAACAAAAATTTAAAGGTTGAGTAGTTTTGTCACAAAGAACTCATCTTTCATGAGTATAAGTTTAGTTTCATTCTTTAGTAGGTAATTTTGTTAGTGTTTTGAAAATTCGTGGATAAAAATGGTTATTTTTCCTAAATATCAATTGGAAACACATGCATGGAAGGAGTATTATTTGGCATGCAATCTCTTTGTAAATATCTCTTTATCTTTGTTGTGATCTAAACCTAAACTCTGAAATACATAATTAATTCTCTCACGATTTTCTTAGTCGCACTAACTAACACCACAAGCACCACTCAAGTGATGGTGTCATATGCATCTTAGAACTTTTCAATAATTACATTTCTAATCAACTTTGTTTCTTTATTGCTTTTGTTAATTCATCAAATTTTTAATTTGTTCTCTAATTTGAACAATTCTTTTCAGGTTATTTTCTAGCTTCACCATATTAGTTCTTGGCTATCATTTCATATATAAATGCATTACATTTATTTCATTGTTAAGTAAATATTAATATCATCAAACTTATTGGAATTTCCAAAAATTGATTAGTTTAAATTAATGAACATTTAATTTGCTTAAGATATTACATCTAACTTTTGTAGTTAACTAATATTTGGTAAACTAGAATTTTATCGGTATATCATATCTAACCCATAGTTATCAGAATCAGACCAGATGAGTCGGTACGATTGGAAAACCAGTAAACCAGAAGTTTAGTCGGTTCAATTTTGCATTAGGACTGGACTTACAATCAAACCGATCAACGGTGGTTAAATCCGTTGAAAACTGAACGGTTCTCTTCGAACCGCTTGCAGGAACTGCGTAGGTCCACGAGTGGGCAAGTGCTCTACTGTGTAACACCCTCACTATCAGCATGTCATGTTTCTGGCTACGTCACTCTAATAGCTTGGATATTAGGACAACTCTAAATACATTTAATACTAAGATAGGAGCCTGTTTAAAACTTAAAAGCGTATAAACCGCAAAGAAAGACTTTTTACTTAGAGACATACCTACATACAAACCAAATATAGTACTTATGAATAAATTTGTAAAGAAAGACTTTTTAAACCCTATCCCTCTTACCAAATTTGTAAAGATAAAGGTGAGGAAATAATAAATAATAACTAAAGCAATAGAAAACATCGCGACAACCACAACTAGGTAAACTCTTCATGATTTCTATGTCTATATCATGAAACGGAAAATTTGTAGGGGGTGAGAACATCATCCTCGAAAGGGTTCTCAGTAGAGGGTTTTGAGAATTATTATAAGAAGATATTTTAACGAAAACTATTTTTAAGCTCAATAGTTATCGTTATCTCATGAATCTATTCAAACATCGACATCTAATTAAATCCGAAATTCCAACACCCATATCTTAGTTTCCTCAAGAATAGATTACCAGAACAATAACAGTAAGAGCTTCAAAACGGGAGCAACTTACTGTCATGAAGAAGGACGGTGGAATGGAGCAGCAGCTCCAACGGCAACCTCCTGCAGCAATAGCACCGTTTTCCAGAAACCAGAGGCGCGGCGGCACAGCCTCCAGCAGCGGCAGTGGCAAACAGTAGCGGTTTTCTTCCTCGGTGCGTCCCTGAGTCGCACATATTCTCTCCCTTCCCTGGATGGCGACGCACAGCAGTGACAGACCCAACGGCGGTGGCAACAAGGCTCACTGACGGTGGCGCGCACGGTGACGGTGACGCGAATGGCTCGCCTCCTTCCTTGCGTCACACTGTCTTTGTCTATCTCAATCTCGGCGTTGCTCTCCCTTTCTCCTTCGAGCTTGACGGCATCGGACCCACGGCAGCGGTGGTAGCGAGGATGAATGTGCAAACACAGTAGCAGCGATGCTCTTTTTTCTCTCCTCTCTTCTCCGTGTTGGCACCAACTACGATGGGAAGCTGGGTGGCAACAACAACACGATGGCGGTGGCGAACCCAGCAGTGCCAGCGCGGCTCCTTCCTCCCTCCCCTCTCCTTTCCTTCCCCGATGCAGCCCTTTCTTTTTTTTTCTTTCTTTCTTTGGTTGGCTGAAGCTGCAGAGTGTTGTGTTGTGTTTGTGGGAAAAGGGCGGCTAGGGTTTCTTTAGATAAGGGGGAATTGTGAGTGTAAATTAGGGTTAGGGTTTGTGTATGAAATTAGAGATTTTGGGTTAATTAGGGTTTGGTATATAATTAAATCGAATTAGGTTATATTGTATTAATTTTGAAATCTAATTTAATCCCTCAAAATTACTTTGAAAATACTATTTAATTATCAATTTGCTAAATGGGCTTTCAATCAAGTATTCTAATTTAAAATTAGAGATAATATAATTAATTTTCTTTGTTTATAAAAATTTAAGTATTAAATTCTAAAATCTCAATTATTTAAATAAAATTATATAAAATTCTTATTATTTTACAACTACTAAAATTTATAATTTAAATATAGAAAATACTTAATAATTGTAAAATCAGATAAAAACCTTAATTTATTTTAAACTCAATTTACCAAAATTTGCTTTAATTATCTTTAATAAAATAAGTTTTGAGATTAAAGTCTTTAATGAATAAATAAATTGAATTTAACTCATAATAAGATTTTCTAAAAATTCTAGGTCTCACATTCTACCCATCTTAGAAAAATTTCCGTCCTCGAAAATTTAAGTAATACATAAGATATTACATAGTTTTTTTTAATACTTTACTTTTGAATAATTTTAGAAAAGCAAAAAGTCATGGCATATATATAAATTTTCAAATACCGGATAAGCCATAAGACTTAGACATAAGGGAAGAGTGTAGTGTAAAGCATAAATCACAAGATAGGCTCAAAACAAAGAGGTTATATGGTGTCAACATTTTACCAAAACCTGAAGAAACACAATAAGGTGCAAATTTTCAAGATAGATGTTTGCAGAACAATGTAATCGACAGGCCAACGCTTTTGTTCCTTCAACTAATCAATCACTAGGCGCTCTTCAACTTTCCATGCTTTAACGTAATTCACCATCACAACTCCCAACTATACTTTATTGAATGATTCATCCGAAAGTTTTCAACCTCATCAATCACTTCGCAAACTTACTACCAGTCATAAGCCTAATATTGACAAAACGTTTTCACGCAAAATAAGGCTCCACAACCTCTTGTGGTATCGCACACTTACAAGTTTCACTTTGTGCATCCACTAACCGTGTCTTAAGAACTAATGTATTTCTTGCTGTATTTAAAGGTCGCACGTGACGCTAAAATAAATCTCGAGTTTACTCAGAATAACACAAGATTTTAGAAAGGAAAGGCAAATGTCAAGGATAATACTCATAAAGATTTGAAAGAATGAATGCAATTGCAGGTAAACAAGGATGCACAAGCAATGAAGTTTGCTAGAAAAGAATTAATTGACAACTTCAAGGATAACTCTTGAATCAAAGAAATTCAATAGGATTAATAAGAAGAAAAACAACACATTAGTTTGAAATAGATTCAAGTTGAGTCGAAGAAGTATGAGATTTTATAGAAGAGGAATGATTAAAAGACTATAGTGACACATTGCAGCAGAACAACTTCAAATGATCACAAGGGTTTCATAGCTCATAGGGAAATATGGAATCAACATCCGTGTTGCAAGAGTCTTAACATAGTCGGAAGTGTAAGCAGATTAAGATATGCATAAGGTACAAATGGTGAAGCAAATAAATTTAAATTACATCTCAAGAAAAAGAAAAGGATAAATGACACATCAAATTGAACGACACGATTTAGAATGCATAAGCCAATACTTTTTAAAATTAAGAGGAGCACTTCACATTTTCAAAAATTCAAGGATCGATGTCGTACCGAAATAATTTCAATGTTATGTCAAAGAGTACAGGATTCATTAAAAAAGTATAATGACAAGGATAGATACTCATAAGGATTCAAGCAGTAGTTTACAAATAAGAGGCGGACGTATTGAGAGTTTAAAGAACTTCAATGGAGACGATGAGAAGAAAATGATGCATTCGTTAGAATTGAATTCATACTGAATTTAAAGTACAGGATTCACAAGAGAGTGATCAAAGTCAAGGACATCATTTACAAGATTCAAGAGAATATATAGAAATGAAATCGAATGAAATGTCCATAAAGAATAGATAAACTCAAGAGGGAGATCATCTTACCTTGCAAAAGAAAAGATATGAAATAAATATTTAAAGGAATTAACAAGAGGATAAATGTTTGTGTTACCTCAAAACAAATTCAGGTTGAAATAAGTAACGTAAGGTTGGTAAAATGAAGGTCGTTTAGTATAGAAACAAAATCTTCCTTCAAAAATCTTAGAGTATGCTTAGGTAAATAACCAAACAAAGATATGCATAAATTGTAATAGGGTCTGAAGAAAAGATCAAGTTGTTTTATGTCAAAATTATTTCTAAAGTAGAGATAGAATATGTGAAGTTTAAAAGATGGAACTTAATTGGGCTAAGAACCAAAAGTAATTCCTCAAAAATCTCAAAAGGTATTTAGGTGCTTAGTCAATTAGAGGTATGTAATGAAATTATGGTAAGGTTGAAAAGAATTCAAATTTTGTTTCAAAAGGAGAATTTGAGGTAACGTCTCAGAATACATAAGCTCTCAAAACTTCATATGAATAAGGGCATGCTATATTTAAAACATCTTCATCAAATTTAAAGAATGACTATGGATATAATCAAGCAAGAGAAGATTAACTGAAAATTTCTTCATAGAGAATCTATAACTTCTTTAAAAATGTCAAAAACCAAAATTTCAAATGTATTATTGAAATTGCAACCTCATAAAGATATTCAAAAAGATTGAGAGATGTAAGGAAGGAAATTCAGTCACATTTCGAGAAAGAAATTTAAATCAAGGAGTTCAAACAGAGTGCAAAAGGCATGATAGATCGAACAAGTTCTCAGCTGATCTGAAGGAATACAAAACTCATCAAGAAAGAGAAACCAATCAATTGCAATTTTTCAAGGATTCCAAAGACCTTTTTGATGCATCAAGCAAGCTCAAAACACATCAAAGAGTACATGAGTCAAGAAAAGGAGTTTAAACAACACAAGGCAGATATCCAAGGAATGTATGCAGACATATGCAGTCAACATCAAACAAGTATGCATATGCACAAAGAACATGGTTAGAGAATAATCAGTTTACTCTCCAAGAAAGAAATCTCAAACAGGAATTTCAAAGCAACAATGAAAGAACAAGATAAGTAATTGAGTAACCTCGAGAAGCAACCTCTATCGTTTCCCAAACCCCGTGATATTCGTTACCTATTACTCCTATCTTGTCTATGATAACCCGTTAACTTTTCCATACACATAAACCGTCAACAATAAGTTGGCCAACTAAAGCAATACAAAATATTACGACAACCACAACTAGGTAAACTCTTAATGATTTCTGCATCCATATCCAGAAAAGGAAAATCTATAGGGGGTGAGAACATCATCCTCGAAAGGGTTCTTAGTAGAGGGTTTTGAGAATTGTTATAAGGAGATATTTTTAACAAAAACAATTTTTAAGCTCAATAGTTATCGTTATCTCAGGAATCTATTCAAACATCGATATATAATAAAATCCAAAATTCCAACACCCATATCTTAATTTCTTCAACAACAGAGTACCGGAACAATAACAGCAAGAGCTTCGGAACAGGAGCAACTTACTGTCATGAAGAAGGATGGTGGAATGGAGCAGCAACTCTGACGGCAACCTCCTGCAGCAACAGCACTGTTTCTCGGCAGCCAGAGGCGCGGTGGTGCAGCCTCCAGTAGCGGTAGTGGCAAACGGCGGCGGTTTTCTTCCTCGGTCCGTCACTGAGTTGCCCGTCTTCTCTCCTTTCCCTGGATGGCGACGCATAGCAGTGATATACCCAACGGCGGCGGCGACAAGGCTCACCGACGGTGGCGTGCACAGCGACGGTGATGCGAACGGCTCGCCTCCTTCCTCGCGTAACACCGCCTCTGTCTCTCTCAATCTCGGCGTCGCTCTCCCTTTCTTCTTCAAGCTTGACGGCATCGGACCCACGGTGGCGGCGGCAGCGAGAATGAACGCGCAAACACAGCAGTGGCGGTGCTCTCCTTTCTCTCCTCTCCTCTTCACGTTGGCGCTAGTGACGATGGGCAGTTGGGCAGCGACGACGACACGACGACGGCGGCGAACCCAACAGTGCCGGCGCGGCTCCTTCCTCCCTCCCCTTTCCTTTCCTTCCCTGACGCAGCCCTCTCTTCCTTTTTTTTTTCTTTCTTTCTTTGGTTGGCTAAAGCTGCAGAGTGTTGTGTTATGTTTGTGGGAAAGGGGCAACTAGGGTTTCTTTAGGTAAGGGGAAATTGTGAGTGTAAATTAGGGTTAGGGATTGTATATGAAATTAGAGATTTTGGGTTAATTAGGGTTTGGTATATAATTAAATCAAATTAGGTTATATTGTATTAATTTTGAAATCTAATTTAATCCTTCAAAATTATTTTGAAAATATTATTTAATTATCAATTTGCTAAATGAGCTTTCAATCCAGTATTCTAATTTAAAATTAAAGATAATATAATTGATTTTCTTTGTTTATAAAAATTTAAGTAAATAAATATCAATTTACCAAAATTTACTTTAATTATCTTTAATAAAATAAGTTTTGAGATTAAAGTCTTTAATAAATAAATAAATTGAATTTAGCTCATAATAAAATTTTCTAAAAATTCTGGGTCTCACATACTGCACACAGGAGAAGCCTCTCTTGTTTTGGAATTACTAGCAAAATGCTATTAGCAAGATTCGAACCTGCAGGATATGCAGGGATGGCCTTCCTGCTGGGTTAATGTTGTCTTTAGTATTCTACTATTCTATATAATAATCATTATATATATTCTTCAAATCAGAAATTGTTATCATTCATCCTCGAAAGGGTTCTCAGTAGAGGGTTTTGAGAATTATTATAAGAAGATATTTTAACGAAAACTATTTTTAAGCTCAATAGTTATCGTTATCTCATGAATCTATTCAAACATCGACATCTAATTAAATCCGAAATTCCAACACCCATATCTTAGTTTCCTCAAGAATAGATTACCAGAACAATAACAGTAAGAGCTTCAAAACGGGAGCAACTTACTGTCATGAAGAAGGACGGTGGAATGGAGCAGCAGCTCCAACGGCAACCTCCTGCAGCAATAGCACCGTTTTCCAGAAACCAGAGGCGCGGCGGCACAGCCTCCAGCAGCGGCAGTGGCAAACAGTAGCGGTTTTCTTCCTCGGTGCGTCCCTGAGTCGCACATATTCTCTCCCTTCCCTGGATGGCGACGCACAGCAGTGACAGACCCAACGGCGGTGGCAACAAGGCTCACTGACGGTGGCGCGCACGGTGACGGTGACGCGAATGGCTCGCCTCCTTCCTTGCGTCACACTGTCTTTGTCTATCTCAATCTCGGCGTTGCTCTCCCTTTCTCCTTCGAGCTTGACGGCATCGGACCCACGGCAGCGGTGGTAGCGAGGATGAATGTGCAAACACAGTAGCAGCGATGCTCTTTTTTCTCTCCTCTCTTCTCCGTGTTGGCACCAACTACGATGGGAAGCTGGGTGGCAACAACAACACGATGGCGGTGGCGAACCCAGCAGTGCCAGCGCGGCTCCTTCCTCCCTCCCCTCTCCTTTCCTTCCCCGATGCAGCCCTTTCTTTTTTTTTCTTTCTTTCTTTGGTTGGCTGAAGCTGCAGAGTGTTGTGTTGTGTTTGTGGGAAAAGGGCGGCTAGGGTTTCTTTAGATAAGGGGGAATTGTGAGTGTAAATTAGGGTTAGGGTTTGTGTATGAAATTAGAGATTTTGGGTTAATTAGGGTTTGGTATATAATTAAATCGAATTAGGTTATATTGTATTAATTTTGAAATCTAATTTAATCCCTCAAAATTACTTTGAAAATACTATTTAATTATCAATTTGCTAAATGGGCTTTCAATCAAGTATTCTAATTTAAAATTAGAGATAATATAATTAATTTTCTTTGTTTATAAAAATTTAAGTATTAAATTCTAAAATCTCAATTATTTAAATAAAATTATATAAAATTCTTATTATTTTACAACTACTAAAATTTATAATTTAAATATAAAAAATACTCAATAATTGTAAAATCAGATAAAAACCTTAATTTATTTTAAACTCAATTTACCAAAATTTGCTTTAATTATCTTTAATAAAATAAGTTTTGAGATTAAAGTCTTTAATGAATAAATAAATTGAATTTAACTCATAATAAGATTTTCTAAAAATTCTAGGTCTCACATTCTACCCATCTTAGAAAAATTTCCGTCCTCGAAAATTTAAGTAATACATAAGATATTACATAGTTTTTTTTAATACTTTACTTTTGAATAATTTTAGAAAAGCAAAAAGTCATGGCATATATATAAATTTTCAAATACCGGATAAGCCATAAGACTTAGACATAAGGGAAGAGTGTAGTGTAAAGCATAAATCACAAGATAGGCTCAAAACAAAGAGGTTATATGGTGTCAACATTTTACCAAAACCTGAAGAAACACAATAAGGTGCAAATTTTCAAGATAGATGTTTGCAGAACAATGTAATCGACAGGCCAACGCTTTTGTTCCTTCAACTAATCAATCACTAGGCGCTCTTCAACTTTCCATGCTTTAACGTAATTCACCATCACAACTCCCAACTATACTTTATTGAATGATTCATCCGAAAGTTTTCAACCTCATCAATCACTTCGCAAACTTACTACCAGTCATAAGCCTAATATTGACAAAACGTTTTCACGCAAAATAAGGCTCCACAACCTCTTGTGGTATCGCACACTTACAAGTTTCACTTTGTGCATCCACTAACCGTGTCTTAAGAACTAATGTATTTCTTGCTGTATTTAAAGGTCGCACGTGACGCTAAAATAAATCTCGAGTTTACTCAGAATAACACAAGATTTTAGAAAGGAAAGGCAAATGTCAAGGATAATACTCATAAAGATTTGAAAGAATGAATGCAATTGCAGGTAAACAAGGATGCACAAGCAATGAAGTTTGCTAGAAAAGAATTAATTGACAACTTCAAGGATAACTCTTGAATCAAAGAAATTCAATAGGATTAATAAGAAGAAAAACAACACATTAGTTTGAAATAGATTCAAGTTGAGTCGAAGAAGTATGAGATTTTATAGAAGAGGAATGATTAAAAGACTATAGTGACACATTGCAGCAGAACAACTTCAAATGATCACAAGGGTTTCATAGCTCATAGGGAAATATGGAATCAACATCCGTGTTGCAAGAGTCTTAACATAGTCGGAAGTGTAAGCAGATTAAGATATGCATAAGGTACAAATGGTGAAGCAAATAAATTTAAATTACATCTCAAGAAAAAGAAAAGGATAAATGACACATCAAATTGAACGACACGATTTAGAATGCATAAGCCAATACTTTTTAAAATTAAGAGGAGCACTTCACATTTTCAAAAATTCAAGGATCGATGTCGTACCGAAATAATTTCAATGTTATGTCAAAGAGTACAGGATTCATTAAAAAAGTATAATGACAAGGATAGATACTCATAAGGATTCAAGCAGTAGTTTACAAATAAGAGGCGGACGTATTGAGAGTTTAAAGAACTTCAATGGAGACGATGAGAAGAAAATGATGCATTCGTTAGAATTGAATTCATACTGAATTTAAAGTACAGGATTCACAAGAGAGTGATCAAAGTCAAGGACATCATTTACAAGATTCAAGAGAATATATAGAAATGAAATCGAATGAAATGTCCATAAAGAATAGATAAACTCAAGAGGGAGATCATCTTACCTTGCAAAAGAAAAGATATGAAATAAATATTTAAAGGAATTAACAAGAGGATAAATGTTTGTGTTACCTCAAAACAAATTCAGGTTGAAATAAGTAACGTAAGGTTGGTAAAATGAAGGTCGTTTAGTATAGAAACAAAATCTTCCTTCAAAAATCTTAGAGTATGCTTAGGTAAATAACCAAACAAAGATATGCATAAATTGTAATAGGGTCTGAAGAAAAGATCAAGTTGTTTTATGTCAAAATTATTTCTAAAGTAGAGATAGAATATGTGAAGTTTAAAAGATGGAACTTAATTGGGCTAAGAACCAAAAGTAATTCCTCAAAAATCTCAAAAGGTATTTAGGTGCTTAGTCAATTAGAGGTATGTAATGAAATTATGGTAAGGTTGAAAAGAATTCAAATTTTGTTTCAAAAGGAGAATTTGAGGTAACGTCTCAGAATACATAAGCTCTCAAAACTTCATATGAATAAGGGCATGCTATATTTAAAACATCTTCATCAAATTTAAAGAATGACTATGGATATAATCAAGCAAGAGAAGATTAACTGAAAATTTCTTCATAGAGAATCTATAACTTCTTTAAAAATGTCAAAAACCAAAATTTCAAATGTATTATTGAAATTGCAACCTCATAAAGATATTCAAAAAGATTGAGAGATGTAAGGAAGGAAATTCAGTCACATTTCGAGAAAGAAATTTAAATCAAGGAGTTCAAACAGAGTGCAAAAGGCATGATAGATCGAACAAGTTCTCAGCTGATCTGAAGGAATACAAAACTCATCAAGAAAGAGAAACCAATCAATTGCAATTTTTCAAGGATTCCAAAGACCTTTTTGATGCATCAAGCAAGCTCAAAACACATCAAAGAGTACATGAGTCAAGAAAAGGAGTTTAAACAACACAAGGCAGATATCCAAGGAATGTATGCAGACATATGCAGTCAACATCAAACAAGTATGCATATGCACAAAGAACATGGTTAGAGAATAATCAGTTTACTCTCCAAGAAAGAAATCTCAAACAGGAATTTCAAAGCAACAATGAAAGAACAAGATAAGTAATTGAGTAACCTCGAGAAGCAACCTCTATCGTTTCCCAAACCCCGTGATATTCGTTACCTATTACTCCTATCTTGTCTATGATAACCCGTTAACTTTTCCATACACATAAACCGTCAACAATAAGTTGGCCAACTAAAGCAATACAAAATATTACGACAACCACAACTAGGTAAACTCTTAATGATTTCTGCATCCATATCCAGAAAAGGAAAATCTATAGGGGGTGAGAACATCATCCTCGAAAGGGTTCTTAGTAGAGGGTTTTGAGAATTGTTATAAGGAGATATTTTTAACAAAAACAATTTTTAAGCTCAATAGTTATCGTTATCTCAGGAATCTATTCAAACATCGATATATAATAAAATCCAAAATTCCAACACCCATATCTTAATTTCTTCAACAACAGAGTACCGGAACAATAACAGCAAGAGCTTCGGAACAGGAGCAACTTACTGTCATGAAGAAGGATGGTGGAATGGAGCAGCAACTCTGACGGCAACCTCCTGCAGCAACAGCACTGTTTCTCGGCAGCCAGAGGCGCGGTGGTGCAGCCTCCAGTAGCGGTAGTGGCAAACGGCGGCGGTTTTCTTCCTCGGTCCGTCACTGAGTTGCCCGTCTTCTCTCCTTTCCCTGGATGGCGACGCATAGCAGTGATATACCCAACGGCGGCGGCGACAAGGCTCACCGACGGTGGCGTGCACAGCGACGGTGATGCGAACGGCTCGCCTCCTTCCTCGCGTAACACCGCCTCTGTCTCTCTCAATCTCGGCGTCGCTCTCCCTTTCTTCTTCAAGCTTGACGGCATCGGACCCACGGTGGCGGCGGCAGCGAGAATGAACGCGCAAACACAGCAGTGGCGGTGCTCTCCTTTCTCTCCTCTCCTCTTCACGTTGGCGCTAGTGACGATGGGCAGTTGGGCAGCGACGACGACACGACGACGGCGGCGAACCCAACAGTGCCGGCGCGGCTCCTTCCTCCCTCCCCTTTCCTTTCCTTCCCTGACGCAGCCCTCTCTTCCTTTTTTTTTTCTTTCTTTCTTTGGTTGGCTAAAGCTGCAGAGTGTTGTGTTATGTTTGTGGGAAAGGGGCAACTAGGGTTTCTTTAGGTAAGGGGAAATTGTGAGTGTAAATTAGGGTTAGGGATTGTATATGAAATTAGAGATTTTGGGTTAATTAGGGTTTGGTATATAATTAAATCAAATTAGGTTATATTGTATTAATTTTGAAATCTAATTTAATCCTTCAAAATTATTTTGAAAATATTATTTAATTATCAATTTGCTAAATGAGCTTTCAATCCAGTATTCTAATTTAAAATTAAAGATAATATAATTGATTTTCTTTGTTTATAAAAATTTAAGTAAATAAATATCAATTTACCAAAATTTACTTTAATTATCTTTAATAAAATAAGTTTTGAGATTAAAGTCTTTAATAAATAAATAAATTGAATTTAGCTCATAATAAAATTTTCTAAAAATTCTGGGTCTCACATACTGCACACAGGTCTCTTGTTTCTTGTTTTGGAATTACTAGCAAAATGCTATTAGCAAGATTCGAACCTGCAGGATATGCAGGGATGGCCTTCCTGCTGGGTGTCTTTAGTATCTAAAAGTAACAATTAAATAAAAATCTAAAAATAAATTAGATAAAATTAGTTATTATGAATAGAGAAAGAAAATAAAATTTTATATTATTATTATTTAATGGTCAAATGGTCAAATGGTTCAACCAGTCACTCAACAGTTAAACCAGTGACCTATTAACCCACACTACAAGAAAAATGAACAAAATCCGATGGTAACTATGTTACCGTTGGATTTACCACCAAAAAGAATCAGACGGTGTCCGGTAAATGAAATCTAAAAGTAACAATTAAATAAAAATCTAAAAATAAATTAGATAAAATTAGTTATTATGAATAGAGAAAGAAAATAAAATTTTATATTATTATTATTTAATTATCACTTGGTCAAATGGTTCAACCAGTCACTCAACAGTTAAACCAGTGACCTATTAACCCACACTACAAGAAAAATGAACAAAATCCGATGGTAACTATGTTACCGTTGGATTTACCACCAAAAAGAATCAGACGGTGTAAACCTCACCGGTAAATGTTTACCATCAGATTTTTTTGTCCGATGGTAACGGATTACTTATTCGAAAAACCATTTGGTTACTAGCGAATTTTTCCGACGGTAATGTTAGCACCACAATATCTTGTTTTATGTACTATTACCGTCAGATTATTTCTTCGGTAAATCCTAATGTCATTTTTAAAAGAAAATTGTGAAACAAACGGTCAATTTTAATTTTTTATTTAAATTTATTTTTCACACAATTATACCACAATTCCTAAATAATAGAAACCTATTATTTAGAACAAATAATAAAATGTTCAAATAAATTAAAAGTCAAGTATCAAATAAGTACAATGAAACAATAAAACGAAATACTAATAACAATTAAATGTCATCATCATCGTAGTTTCTGTGGCCCTGATGAGGCACGCAGAAGGCGGTGATGTCACTGTACCACCAGCAGAACTGCTGCCACCAGCAGAGTTGATGCTAGCGGCGCACATCTGAGCCTGGTACACCTCCATCTGAACCTCCATTCACTGACGCCACTCCAGCTGGTCTCTCCACTCCAGCTTGAGGTCATCAGTGTCTGTCACATGTGTGAGGATCTCCAGATACCTCTCTTGATAATCATTCAGCTTCTGAAACTGCTGGTGAAGGCTATGGATGAGCTCTTGCACCTACAGCCTCAAATCCACGCCTTCCTCCGGATCGACGGCTCGACTGGTGGCAGAGCCAAACGATGGCCTCAATGTAGAGGTGTGAAGGCTATTGGTGAAGAATAACCCCAGGCTGTATACGCGGTTCTTGTATGGCGCTGAGGCGGTCTCGTGCCAAACCGCATCGAAATCAACGACTAAAGCAGCATATCCATCGGCGGCGTCCTCCCCACTTTGCTGAGATTGCTGAGTCGCGGCCTCTAGTCTCTGCATGTAGGACTCCTATGTAACACGTTATTGTGATTAGTACGATAGCTATACAGTTTATCTCTAATGTTTTATCAGAAGATCAGATGTATGTTTACTTACATAATGATCATGAGACCGCTGATAAGCAAATCTCGCTTTGTTCTCCTTCAACATATGGGTGTACTTGAACGTCTTTGCCAACGTCGCCTCGCGATCCAACGACTTCGACTACACATGTTGCATTAAAACAATATGATTAGGATGCATAGTAATAATGATATATAAAAGAATATAACTAAGTTAATAACAAATTTAAAAGCAATACATACCAGCCTGGCCGTAGTATTCATGAATGTTGCTAAGCCACCATATACTTAGACGACCTGGCCGATGCCTTGTTAGCTCTGTTGGTGAGACGCCGATGTCTGAACCCCTCATCGGTCTCCCAGTAAACTAATAAATCCTTCTCTATTTTTGTTTGGAGCCAAGTTGTCAGGTGGTCCCGCCCCTCACGAACATCCCCCAGCATCTTCTACAGCTGCCAAATCATTCGATGGTCATAGATCTTCCTAATGAGGACATCGTGAGAGGTGTCCCAAAGTGCAGCTGCACAAAGAAACTTAAAAATTAGTTAATCAAAATAGAAGATATAAACTAGCTAAGAAAGTTTGAAACAAAAAAATAATTACCGCCCATTTCTGAAATCATTGCTCTCTGGTCTTAGGGGAGATCTTCTTGTAGTTGGGCTAGAGGTGGTCGTACATCAACTTGATGACATTGGTTATTTCCTGAGTACATGCGTTGTTGTTCGGTGCAAACCTATCAACAATCCACAAACAAGCCAATATGGTAATATAAATTAAATTTTTAGAAGCAAATAACTAAAATATATAGAAATTTTTATAGAAATTTTAGTACGGTTTCATCTATAACTCGAATGCACCACAAACTCTTTTAATCAACAATTAACTTAAACAACACCAAATATCAACAGTCAATGAACAACAGGCAATAATCAAGAATCAACATCCATAAATCCACTATATTCACTAAACTAGAATCAAGAATCAGACACTTTCAGCAATTCAATAATCAGGAAACATGAAACACTTTCAACCATTCAAACCTACAGCCCTAAATCCTCTAAACTAGAATCAATAATTAGACACTTCAGCAATTCAATAATTAGAAAACATGAAACACTTTCAACCATTCAAACCTACAACCTTAAATTCACTAAACTAGAATCAATAATCAGATACTTTTAACAATTCAATAATTAGGAAATATAGAAGACTTAAAGTGATACTTACCCTGTGCCTTCATCAGGCCAATCGTCAACCGTACGATGGGAGGTGGTGGAGGGGCATCAGCTGCCTCAATTCTGTGAGAGGACTCTGAGGCCATAGCTTTCGTTGCTAGAGGCGGCGTCGCCATGGCAGCAGGCTACTGAGCGGTTGGAGGCGGCGGCATCACCATAGACGGAAGGACATAGGTTGGGTTAGGGACCATGATAAATGGCTAGTCTGCTAAACCCATAACCTGTGACGTCACTGAGGTAGTCGGAGTAGCGGAAAAGGATCCAGAATTCCCAAGGGTCCCAGAAGAAACCCTCTCTCTACCACGACCACAACGAGTAGCCTGATCTGCTGAATATCCACCTGTCATCATGTCTGCAAATAACATACCAATTAAATTCAAAACAACAAATCAATAATACATTATAATAATACCAATGTAATTCTTATAACTAATACCAAAATATTAAGTTCAACATTGGATAATCTAAACAACAAGTGTCTTGGAACAAAACCATTTCAACCATAATATGCATTATTGGATCTAAATCAGATACTAAGTATGGAAAACACTTCAATCAAGCAAGTCAACAAATCAAGAAAGCAATGTTGTGAAAGTAGCATACACTAAATTGATGTAAGTTGTATAATGTTGTGTTGTGATTGAAGTTCCATTTTTCCCAAAGAAACCAAGTCGGCATTTACACACAACATACATACTCAACACTCAATTAGAAAATAATTTCTAACACATTACCATGCTTTATTATAAAGAGATTTAATTAACTATGCCAAGCAAAAATCAAACATCCTAAATCACATGGTAGCTACAACATGCAATTTAAAACGGACAATAGACATAGAGGCATATAAACGAACACTTGGCGTGCACATACATCAAAGATGCAAAATCAACGCAACTAAGTAACAGTTGACCATTCAAATTCAAGCCATTGCTATTCAACCAAATTTCAGCAATTGTTCACCAAAACAAATAGTCTTTTAACATCAATTCACACAAATTCAGCATGTTCAATACAAAATCAACATCATTATCCATCAATTCAGTCAGTTTCTAACACTTTTAACTATATAACACAAACTAATAATCCTAAAAGTAACCTATCTTAACCACCTAAAATCCACTAATATAAAAAAATTAGCTCTAACTAAATTAACTAATAAAAATTAGAGTAATGAATCCACCTAACCAAAATAGAATTTGAAGAAAAAATAAAAATAGAGGTTAGAAAAACTTGAAATGTGGATCAAGGAGAGAACAAAATAGAGGTGAAGATGTAGTGGCACTATGATGTTGTTGGAGCTAAAGGTGGTGGAAGGGTGGTCGCCGTAAGCTGGGGAACTCGCGGGAAAGCAGGGCAGTGGTAGCACGATGATGGTGGGGGTGACGGTGGGTTGACAGCAACAGAGAGGGGGCTGTGATGGTGGTGGTATCAACGACGGTGATGGAGAGAGTGGAAGAAATGAAAGAAAAGGTGAAATTCGAATGAGGGGAAGAAGATTCGCGCTTTTAATTTACGTCCCAGTTACCGACGAAAAAATCCGACGATAAACATTGCGGGTCACCGAAACACATCGTTTCACTAAGTTGGGTTATCGTTGAAAAGTTCCAACGGTAAATCCGACCCTAAAAGATGTGCCAATATATTTTGTTTTCCTCCAAATATTACCGGCAAAGTTACTGTCGGAAACTTAAATCCAACAGTAATTATATAACCTTATGAATTTGACGCCGTTTCAAACGGTAAATTCGATGGTACACTGTGTTTTTATTATAGTGCCAATACCCTCACAAGATTAATTACCGGTTTAGTTCTAATAACTATGATTTACTCTGATGCATGAATATTCTAGGTAGATTTGTTATAGGGTAGTTATTTGGCTTTAGAATTGCTAATAGTTTATCGTTTAAAAAGAGAAGAATTAAAAGCTTAAGAGATTGGGGAAAATAAGCTTAAGAAGAAGGGAAGAGAGATAGAAGTAAGAAGAAACAATAAGTGTAGAGTGTCCCTCAGGAGATAAGAACCTGTATCTCGAGAGTAAGAAGAAGAAAGAACAGAAGAAAAGAACAAATACTCGTCCTTGTCTCTATTTCTTGGAGAGAAACTAGGACTAGAACTTGGATTCTCCTGGAATTCCTCCACAAATGTTGTTAAATTTCGTGTTGTGAGGTGTTTTCTAGACAGTCTTGAAAAGCTTGTTCTTTGTCTTTTATGTCTGTAATGTCGGTTTATCTTGTTACTTCCTCTACGTTCCTTCCAGGAACCACTGAAATAACGTGGTTGAAGACTGGAGATACCGTCTTCATAGAGATACGGACGGTAATCTCGATTATTGAAACTCGATTTCGGAATCAATCAAAGAGATTACGTTATCTTAATGTTCAAGGTACCTGAAGGTGACCTTCTAGGTGTAGTGAAGGATAGACTTAAGAACGTTTAGACACTGTAACAATTCTGGTTGTCTCACCTAAGACTCCAGATGTCCGAATACAAAAAGGGAAAACGATAATCTCTGTCTCGATCCTACACCAACCTAAGAGTTGGATTCCTTTCGGATCTTAGAACCCTTTTCGACCAATTACGGAAGAACCGGTTCAAGAAAGGTGGAGTTTTTGACTCGTTCGAGTCCCACCTTCAAGTTTGGAAGTCTGTTTTTCTCCTACTTAGGGAGATACTTCGAACCTTTTCTATGTTTGTTGACTAATCCTCCACAGGAGGACTGTACGAGAGTCTTATCAGATAGGATCCTTAGGAGATACTACCAGATAGACTCTATAGGTTTTACAGAAACCTAGTAAGACGACCACCTAGTAAGGTGAACTTCTTTTGCGGACTTCTCCGTGTCTTTGAGTAACTTTACCAACGTTTGTTGGTTAAGTACATATGAAGACTCTCTTTGGGATACTTATTACTCCATCGAGTGTTCTTTCCTCAGGACCTTCAACTGTGAGACTTACGGTATAACCGAGTCTTATCCAAGAACTGGGTTGTCCAGTTATACTAGAGAGACATAAACTAACCTAGTGTTCGACGTTGACCGTCGTGAGTTCTGTGGAGGATACTACCTCTACGGATACTAGGTCTAGTTGGAAGTTACCTCCTCCACTTAATGTACCCTCTTGGATACCTTTGTGGATGTTGGGAAGTACCTCCTTAATAGGATTAGAAAGTACCTGCCTAGTTGTCTTCGGAGTCGTTCCGAAGTTGTTATTAGTTCCACCTTCTTGGTTCTTATCCCAGTTGTTGTCTGGTGGTAAGGATAGAAGAGTCCTCGTCTACTTTTGAGGATCCATCTCGGAAAGACGGAATTGCTGGTATCAGAGACTCGAAAGATTCTGGTGAGTGTCAAAGGAGTCTATAAGATATGCGAAAAACCGTAATAAAAGTATATTAAAAATAATACAAAACAGATGCAAAATAACACAAAAGTATCCAAAATCACGTTTTAAGTGTAAAAACCTAAGATGAAACTCAAACACACAAAATACCACTAAAGTCCATAAAAGACCGATTTTAACTCCTCGAACTCGTCTTCAGACTAAGTCTTCGTCTCTTTCCTGATGTCTAAGACAGTCCTAGACTGGAGGCACGTGAGCTTCCTCGAAAAGACCTCGATGTCTCTAGGTTTACCGCTCAAGAGTTACCGATACCTTTAGATTATAGGTCCTGAAAAGTCTTTATATATTATCAGGTATAAAATGAAACCTGTACTTCCGGATTTTGACCACAAATTGCGGTTGGTGGTCGGGATAAGGACCGAAGGTCGCGGGTGTTCCCTCGTCGACCGCAGGTTGCGGGTCCTACCTCAGGGTTCGGTCGCAAGTTGCGGGGATTCCCCATGATCGAGCACCTTTTATGAGTCAGAATCGGGTTTGTGAGTGGTTCACCCGGGGTATTCACTTAAAAACGTGATGTTCTGAACAAATAGAATAAAGACATTAAGGATCAATCGTCTAATCATATATATATGTTCTCAAGTGGGAACAATTTTTTTGAGAACGGGTAAACTTGTAAAGTAAAATAAAAAGTCAGTCGTACTTAGTGATTGGAGGATTCTAATTCCAATCCTCGAGACGACTCAAAGTACCTAGTTATTATAATGACAAAAGTAAGTTATACAAACTAAAATAAGAGAATACGTTGGAGCAAGAAGTATAATACTTAACTCCCACTGGGCACTGTTAGTGGGAACAAGATGTATCCACGGCACGCTAAGAACTGAGCCTATCGCAACTTGATTTCGATCTCTAACGTACCGCCTAAGGCTATCTCGTAGACGCGTTGAAACCTATACACTGTATATTAGGACAACTGATATTCACACACTTCAAAGACACCGCAATTCCGATCTCAGTCTCTTCACCGTGAAAGACTAGGTCTTCTAGACGGAACAGACACCGTGGAATTCATCCTAGCACTTACCCTCACCTGATGAATCTCGAAGTAGAAGACGATGTCACTTTTTGGATCTCCACCGAACTACTCTCCTGTACTCAGTAGAGTTATACCACCTAACGACGTCATCTTCTCCAATTGAACTACTCACCTGTACTCAATTAGTGAATACCGACGGTAACTTCCTTAGTCTTCCAATAACTTCTTCTGTCATTCTTTTCAATTAGGCCTTTCTGGTTCGTAGAGGCTTCGGAGTTGGTAAGATAGTGGTAACTTAAGGGTAAATAGATCATTGAAAATAAATAAATTAAGCTAAATGTACGGAAAGCACTGTTTGATATTAAAGATAGACGGATTGATTATAGATGTTCCACAGGTGACGAACGAGTTTGGTTGTTAGGAACACCCTAGCTAGGACTGAGTGGAGTCCATAATGAACCTGCTGGGCCATATGAACGGCCAGATAGACACACTTAAGATGCCTCGGTCAAAGCACGTGGTGGCAAAGTTAGTAGACCATCTCGAAGAGTTATAGGCGGAGACGGAAAGTAGGAGCACAACAGCCGATACCTTTATCCGTTATTTTCGTGGTTAACCTTCCCACTAACTACTTAGAATATCTTTTTTCTTAATTTGGTCATATCGTCATCTCACTACGTCTTCGTACTCGAGTTACTTTATCATTTGATTGTTTTGTTACTCTTACATATTTCTTCTTTTCATAGATAATATTCATTGTGGTTGTGGTCTCCTTACACTGGTACTTAAGGAGGTTAGTTAACTTGGTGTTACTTGATTGCTTGTATTACGAGTTTGGAGAATAATCATCGAAAGTGAGAACACGAGTACACACCAGGGACTAAATAGTCTAACGAACAGTAGATAGGAACTAAACATTGATTGAGAGGGAGGTTGTTAACACCGAGACCCTGTACTCATAATCTTAACGAGAGACGTATCCATCGTACTGGGAGAGAATACACGGGTCCTGGTGATTATAAGCAATTACCTATATAACAATACATCAATACTACTTTTTTTCCTATATAACAATAATTTGGCGATGATATAAATCATTGCATCATAATCATCTATTATGTAATTGATTTAATCAAATTTTACGGAGCTAATAATATCCTTAAACGACAACTACGTTAACGTTATGAAATTGTCAAATTGATATCCGAATCAGAACTATAACTCAAAATAATTAAACTTATACTTTTTTTTTTTGCTTTTTTTACTATAAATAAATTTTAAAACGATTGAAATTGAATATAAAATGTGTGTTTTTTCAATATAATTTTTGAGTTAAATACACATCAAATTTTCATCTTCAATACATACACACGGAAGAGCAATTCTAAAAAAAAAGTGATTTGATGTCTGATAATCGTTAAATACATACCAAATTTTCCTCTTTAAGACATACATACATGGAGTAATTCCAAAAAAAAAAAAAAACAATG
>NC_029794.2:96716978-96724013 GCF_000816755.2 Arachis ipaensis
ATACATAATACATACAGAATTTCTCCTTTTAAACCATACATAAATTGCTAATAGTCTGTAGTTTAGTGAAAAAAAAATCTTAACGAGAAGGCACACATACATAACTTCTACTTTTAAACTACACATAAATTGAGTTTAACTTTTTTGTTCTTAATGAGGTACATACATACAGAATTTCTCCTTTTAAACCATACATAAATTGCTAATAGTCTGTAGTTTAGTGAAAAAAAAATCTTAACGAGAAGGCACACATACATAACTTCTACTTTTAAACTACACATAAATTGAGTTTTTAATATAACTTTTTTGTGTGTAAAATATAAGTTAAAGTTAGCAAAATTTTAAATAAATATCATTTTTTTCGTTTTTTTTTTTCATATTCAAATTAATAAAACTCAATATCAAGACTAAGCCTATAGTTAAACTGTTAAAGTATTGCAATTGCATCAACAGCAAATTCCTATAATAATCGAGGCATTTTAAACTAATTTAGTTAATGTATTATCTACTAATACTACGTTACTAAATATAGTAGCGGTTTAATAACAATATATCCTTTTTTTCATCATAACTACATAACAATATATCCATTAACGAATATTAGTGGTCCTGGGCACATAAGAGAGGGTCATGCTACCTATGCAGAGAGCAATTCTAATACTCATGTCCCAGAGCCACAATTGTTGGAGGGAGAGTTAGTTACAAATCAAGGATAGATGACAAGCAATCTGATAAATCAGGGACCACACATGAGCACAAGAGTGAAAGCTACTAATAAGAGGTTTGAGCATTATGTTCGTTAGTTCATTGTGGTTCAATTGATTGGAGGAATTCATGGTCACATTCCTCTGGTGTTGGTGTTACTTATAATAGATACTTTTCTTCTTTATACATTCTCATTGTTTTGTTAGTTTACTATTTCATTGAGCTCATGCTTCTGCATCACTCTACTGCTATACTGGTTTAATTCTTTTTTCTATAAGATTCATCAATCACCCTTCCAATTGGTGCTTTTATTGCCTATTTCCATAGCCGACAACACGAGGATGAAAGGCAGAGGCGGATATTGAGAAGCTCTACCAGATGATTGAAACGGTGGTGCACGAAACTGGCTCCGTAGAATTCACACAGATAGACCGGCAAGTATACCGGGTCGTCCAAGTAATACCTGAGGTGAGTCAGGATCGATCCCACAAGGATTGTTGGTTTGAGCAAGCAGTGGACACCTTGTAGATATTAGTTAGGCAGATAGAAATTATAGTTTGTCACGAAAGGCATGTAAATCGAATTAAATAAATAAAAGTTACTAGATAAATGGGAATTCAATGGTGATAGAATGGTTGAGGCTTCGGAGATGCTTGGTCTTTCCGGATTAACTTTTCTTACTGTCTTCTTCAATAACCTTCTGATTCCTTCAATGGCAGCCATAAGTGATTAACTCATGTCCACTCATCAAGTTAACCTCTTCTACTGCAGCAATCCACCATATTGAGATGACTCATGTCCTCTCATCAAGCCACCTCTAGGTTTTTCACTGTAGCAGAAGATGAAGCTCTAAGTAGTCCACTCCCATTCACGATCCTACTTAAGGTGCCACAGACAAGGCAGATCTTCTGGATCAGAAAGTGCCACTTCTCTGACTCTAGCCTTAACGCCACAGAAACTTCACACACTTATAGTCAACAGGATTATATGTCACATATCCAAAGTTGCGCAGATGCTCTATCGGAATCCGCCATGCAATCTCTAGCTTTAGTTCAACGCTATCCGAGTCAAGAATCGCACGGCACCTATGTAGAACAAGGGTGATTGTCACGGGTCACCCTCAATTCATAATATGAAGAACGAGGTTGCATAAGAGAATAAAATCAAACATATTGAATGAAAACAGTAATATTATTGATCCATGAAACTCAGCAGAGCTCCTAACCTTAATCTTAGGAGGTTAGTGATTCATGCTGACTGAAAAATAAAATGAAATGTTCAAATGGGCAAGAGTTTTTTTAACAAGGGTGAACTCTTGTATATATATACTAATCTGCTAACTAGGAATTACAGAAATAAGATAAACAAGTCTTGTAGTGCAAAAATTCACTTATGGGGCCCACTTGGTGAGTGTTTGGGCTAAGACTGAGTATTTTCCACGAGCTAGTACCCCTTAGGGGCGTTGAACGCTGGCTTGGGACTCCATCCTGGGCGTTGGACGCCAGCTGCTCCCTTGTGGGCGCTGGAAGCCAGGAATAGGGCTGGTGGTTGGCGTTAAACACCAGTTTTAGGCCTTCATGTCCAAAGTAAAATATGGACTATTATATATTTCTGAAAAGTCCTGGATATTAGATTTCCATAGCCATTGAGAACTCGCCATTTGGATCTCTGTAGCTCCAGAAAAGCTCCTTCGAGTGCACGGAGGTCAGATCCTGACAGAATCTGTAGTCCTTTCTCTGCTTCTGAATCAGACTTCTGCTCAAGCTCCTCAATTTTAGCCAGAAAATACCTGAAATCACCATAAAACACACAAACTCAAAGTAGAATCCAAAAATGTGAATTTTGCACTAAAACCTATGAAAACACAATAAAACGTAGACAAAACATAATAAAAATTATATGAAAATAATGCCAAAAAGCGTATAGAATATCTGAGGAAACTGTGAGTGGTCTTAGAAAGCTCAGAGACTATGGTCGTTAAGGCAGAAAGGCTCTACCTAGGAGTTTTCATCTGCTCCTGAGAAGATAGGAATGGTGGTCTGTTGTTGACCCTATTCTTGGTTCTTCCACCTTGATTATTGTTGAAGCCTTGCTGAGGCTTCTGTTGATCCGTCCATGAAAGATTAGGATAATTCCTCCATGAAGGGTTGTAGGTGTTTCCATAGGTTCTCCCATGTAATTCACCTCCTCCATTGAAGGTTGATCTGGATCATAGGCATCTCCATCATAGGAGGTGTCTTGAGTGCTGCCAGTTGCAGCTTGTGATCCAATCAAATACAGAGAGATCATATTGACCTGTTGGGTCAAGAACCTATTCTGAGCCAATATGGCATTCAGAGTGTCAACTTCCAGGACTCCTTTCTTGTGAGCTACCTCATTATTCATAGGGTTTCTCTCAGAAGTATACATGAATTGGTTGTTTGCAACCATTTCAATGAGTTTCTGTGCCTCTTCAGGCGTTTTCTTCAAGTGGAATGATCCACCAGCAGAATGATCCAAAGACATTTTGGATATCTCAGATAGACCATCATAGAGGATTCCTAGGATAGACTATTCTGAGAGCATGTCAGGAGGACACCTCCTAATCAGTTGTTTGTATCTTTTCCAAGCTTCATAGAGGGATTCATCCTCTTTTTGTCTGAAGGTTTGAACTTCCACCCTGAGCTTGCTCAGTTTTTGAGGTGGAAAGAACTTGGCCAAGAAGGCATTAACCAGCTTTTCCCAAGATTCTAGGCTTTCCTTAGGTTGAGAATCCAACCACATCCTAGCTCTGTCTCTAATAGCAAAAGGGAAAAACATAAGCCTGTAGACCTCAGAATCCACTCTGTTGGTCTTAACAATGTCACAGATTTGCAAGAATTCAGATAGGAAGTGATGTGGATCTTCCAGTGGAAGTCCATGGAACTTGTAATTCTATTGCATTAGAGAAACTAACTAAGGCTTTAGCTCAAAGTTATTAGCTCTAATGGCAGGCATAGAGATACTTCTGCCATAGAGGTCAGAAGTTGGTGCAATAAAGTCACCAAGGACCTTCCTTGCATCTCCTTCATTGTTCTATTTGGCTGTAATGTCTGTATTTTCTGTTTCTTGTTCGAAAAGTTCTGACAGATCTTTTGTGGAGTGTTGTGCTTTAAATTGTTGTAAACACCTCCTTAAGGTCCTCTTAGGTTCAAGATCAGGATCAAAGAGAGGTTCTTTATCTCTGTTCCTGCTCATAAACAAGAAAAGAAGACAAGAAAGAAGAAGAATGAGAGCTCTATGTCCAAGAATAGAGGACTCCCTGTGAGATGTGAATAACAAAGAAGAATGAAGATAGAGAGAAGGGAAGAAGAATTCGAATAAAAGGGGTTAGAGAATTCGAAAATTAAGAAGAGAAAAGAGAAACTAGAATTAAAATATTTTTGTTTTTATTTTATTTATTAATTAAATTTGAAAATAAAAGCTAATTAACTAAAAAGAATTGAAAATCAGAAGGTGAATTTCGAAAAAAGAAGAGAGAGAAAGAAACAAGAAGTTTTCGAAAATAGGAGAGAGAAGAATCAGTTAGGAAGTTTTGAAAAAGAAGAAAGAGAAAACAAGTAACTAATTAAGAAAGATTTGAAATTAAGATAAGATAGAAAATTTGAAAAAGATTTAATTTTAAAATTTAAAATTAGAAAAGATAAGATAGAAATTGAAAAGATTTGAAAAAGATTTGATTTTGAATTTTAAAATTGAAACAAAATAAGATAAAGATTTGAAAATAAGTTGAAAAAGATAAGATATGATAAAGATTTGAAAAAGATTTGGTTTTTGAAAAGATTTGATTTTGAAATTCAAAACTAATATAAGATAAGATAATGATTTGAAATTTAATGAAAGAAAACATAAGATGAGATAAATATTTGAAAAAGTTTTGAATTTTAAATTTTAAAAGAAAGATAAGATAAGATAGAATCACAATTAAAAGAAAAGATTTTAAAAGATTTTAAAAAGATAAGATTTGAAATTTGAAATTTGAAATTAAGATAAGATAAGATAATGATTTTGAAATTAAAATTTGAAAATTTTTTGAAATTTTTGAAAACAATTTTGAAATAAAGATAGAAAAGATATTTTTTATTTTTTGAATTAATGAAGAAAGAGAAAAATAATCAAAAGACACCAAATTTAAAATTTTAGATCTAAGACTCTAAATTTTCGAAAACTTAAAAATAAAAACACCAAAAGACACCAAACTTAAAATTTTTAAAATCAAAACAAGAAAAGGAACAAGAACAACTTGAATACCAAGAAAGAACACCAAGAACAATTTCGAAAATTCAAAGGAAACAAAGAACACACTAAGGACAACAAACTTAAAAATTGACACTAGACTCAAACAAAAGACGCTATTATTGAAAATTTTTGAAAAAAGAAACAAGAAAGTTCGAAACTTTAACAAGAACAAGAACAAAAAGACTCAAACAAAAGATAAAGATTAATAAAGAAAAGCAAAGGTTTTGAAAAATTTTTTGATTTTTTTTCTTTTGAAAAGAAAACAAAAGACTCAAACAAAAGTAAAAAGTACCTAATCTAAGCAACAAGATAATTCGGTTGTTTTTCAAATCTGAATAATCCCCGGCAACGGCGCCAAATACTTGGTGCACGAAACTGGCTCCGCAGAATTCGCACAGATATACCGGCAAGTATACTGGGTCGTCCAAGTAATACCTGAGGTGAGTTAGGGTCGATCCTATGAGGATTATTGGTTTGAGCAAGCAGTAGACACCTTGCAGATCTTAGTTAGGCGGATAGAAATTATTGTTTGTCACAAATGGCATATAAAATGAATTAAATAAATAAAAGTTACTAGATAGATGGGAATTCAATGGTGATAGAATGGTTGAGGCTTCGGATATGTGATAAAACCATATTTCATGAGTTCTTTTGTGCTTAATTTGAGTGATTTATACAATCCTTCACCTGCTTATTCACATTAATTGCATGGTTTTACTTTCCCTTCCTTATTATGTGATGTAAATGAAAAACATGTTTCCTAAGCTTTAAAATTAATTAATTTAATTACCTTCATTTCCATTTGATGCCGTCATCAGTGTGTTGAGTAGCTTCAGATTTTCTAAGGCAGAATGACTTAAAGGACGGAAAAGGAAACATACAAAAATGGAAGGAGAAAGCAAAACGGAGCTTTAAGGAAACTGGTATCCACGCGATCGCATGGACGACGTGATCGCGTGCCAGAAGCAAAGAAGCAGCGACGCGGCCGCATGACTGATGCGACCGCGCACCTTGAGTAGAACACCCACGACGCGGACGCGTGACTGACGCGACCGCATGGAAAGGAAAAGCTCCAGATGACGCGACCGCGTGACCCACGCGGACGCGTGACAGAGGCCACGCACCAGAAATTACAGAATACGCCCCCAGCGAATTCTGAAGCCCTTTTTGGCCCAGATCCAATTTATTTATTTGATTCCAATATTTGAATTGATTATTATTATGAATTATATGAATTATTCCATGTTACAGATTTCTATTTGAATTAATGATATTCAAGGTATTTTCAGTTTATGATTGTTCTCTTTGATTTAAGTTGCCATTGCTTCCCATCTAAGGACACTTTTATTATTCCAGCAATTTACTTTTTTCCCCTTTTGGTCTTGGTTAAGAAATTAGTGACTCAACATTATCGAACTCAGCATAATTGATAATCATCATCTTGCTAATTGATCTGAACTTCAATAATCCCAACTTTTTCCTAGGAAATAAATAGGATTCGAAGGTCAAACTAATTAGTCCCTTGACTTACCTTTGCTTCATAAGGTTAACTAAGTGGAATTAAGATACAACTTTCATTATTGTTGAGAGGGATAACTCAGTTGGACTTCTAATTTTCCTTATCTTGCCAAAAGTTGTTTTACAGTTATTATTTATTTTTAATTGCCATTTAATTCACTCGTCATTTAAATTACTTTCTTCTCACCTTCTAAACCCCGATTACAACCTTTATAACCAATAATAAGAACATACTTCCTCGCAGTTCCTTGAGAAGACGACCCGAGGTTTGAATACTCGGTTAACAATTTTTAAGGGGTTTGTTACTTGTGACACCCAAAACGTTTGTATGAAAGGACTTTTGAAGGTTTAGAAACTATACTTGCAACGAGGATTTATCCGCAAATTTCTAGACCACGCAAAAGTTCTCTCGTCAAAATGGCGTCGTTGCCGGGGAACTACTAATGTGTGCCTTATTATTGGTTATTGTAAATATTTTTCTTTTGCTTGTTTATTTATTTTTGTTTTTCCATTTTATCTTTATTTGCTACTATGAACTCTCACCCCTCTCGCTTT
>NC_029794.2:96724217-96733823 GCF_000816755.2 Arachis ipaensis
AAATATACAAGGATCAACCACAGCTCCATGTGGATAGCCCGATGAAGAGCGTAGCATGAAAGAAATACTAGAGACTTCAGTGGACAAGACAGAGAATGAATTCGTAATAGAACAAGTGGAAGAAGCTGTCATTGTTCAAGAAGAAGAGTTGGTTGAAGATCTAGGAGATGCTGAACTTCCTTGGAAATCCAGAATTAAGGAAAACTCCGTCCACGATGCTACAGTTGATACTAAGGAGGATACCGTACAATCTCCAAGGCAAGTCGTTTACGAAGAATCAGACGGAATAATCCAAGAAGTAGATTTCCTTGATGATGATAGTCACACGTCTAGTTCTCCTAGTGATGAACTTGCGTCCACAAGTGAATTCTCTGAGATCGAAGAATTTTTCCCAAGTGAATATGAAGATGATGCGGAGGTAGATTTCTCTCAACCTCCAATCTATGACTCAAGTGATGAGGAAGACATAGAAGACTTTGACCAGGATACAAATACAATTGAAAACCTTTGCAAGGAAGTGGAAGAATTCACAGAAGAGCACATAGGAAACGGAACTTGCAGAACCACCAAAAATACCTATCCCAAGGCCATTACCACCTAATACAAGCTTCAAGTGGGTACAATCCTTAACTTATAATTTTACTTATTCACTTGAATATGGTTTTCTTGAAATAGATGGCCAACTTAGAGCTCTCTGCGGCTTTAAGAGTAAGAGGGAATTGGCTCGTACTCAGAGCTGGTGCACTAGGTTCAATAAGGTTCCATGCTTCACCTTGAAGTACACGGATTGGTATCATGCTCAATTGCATGGATCACGGAGAACGTTTGGTCACCACGGTGAGATTCTACTTTTAACCCGCCCGAATGGAAACTTACAAATCAAAACGGAGGCGGATCTAAAAACACAGCTTGGGATCATGGATTATATTCTGACATTCGTCATCCCGGGAGGCTGAATATCTGTTTGAAGCTGCTCAGAAGCTTTACATGCCTAGTTTGGGACCCCGGAGGCTATTGGCATTCCAAGCACTGGTGGAAATTTTTGGACGAATTTAAACATAAGCCACCATAACAGGATACTCTTCCAATGTCCAACTTAAGGACTTTAACTAAAAGTGCTAGGTGGGAGACAACCCACCATGGTATGGTCGCTTCTTTCTCAATCTATTTCTTGCTTATTGTTTTCAATTTAATTTTTTTTATTTTAACATTAACCTGGAATCATGCATAGCATTCATGTTAATCACTGCATCCTGCATTTTTCAGTTAAAAAAAAAAGCGTTGCACGACGCGACCGCATGCCTCATGCGATCGCGTCATATCGCGAAAAACACCACCCATGCGACCGCGTGACCCACGCGGCCGCGTGATATATATATCAGCGTAAGGATCCAATGAACAGAAAGTTTGGCTGGAATCGTACGGCTCTTGTGCATTTCGCATAAATTGGCCCACGCGATCGCATGCCCCATGCGATCGCATCACTTACCCAATACCAATCCCACGCTACCGCGTGAGCGACGCGGTCGCGTCGCATGGATTGCATATCACCCCAAAAGGAGACAGAGAGTTGCGCTGAAACGGCGCTGGAGTCGTACGTTTAGCACAAATTCCAGCGACGCGATCGCGCGACCCACGTGATCGCGTCACCCCTCTTTTCCCCTACCCTAATACCTCCCTCCGCCACTGCCCCCTCAGCCGCCACCGCGACGCCGTGCACCACCACCGCGCCGGACGCCGCCACAGTCACCTTCTTCCCTGTTCCACCCCTTCCGCTTACCAGGTTCCGCAACACGCAACCCTTTTTATCCATTCGTCACTTTTCTGTATTTTTTTCCGTTTATGTTCATGATTAGGATAACTAGACTTGCATGTTGTAGTGGATCTTTAGGTTGTTAGGTAGCTTAGGCTGTGGTTAGTGGATCTAGGTCTGTTTACTTGCACTGTTCTTACTTCTGTTTTATTCTACGTGCAAATCTGTTGCTGCTATAATCATGATTCATATGCTGTTTTCTTGTATGTTGCTGCTGTTTACATTGAGTTTTTATGTTTATTTTATATCTATGTACATGCAGCTTGATTTTTTTTAATTCATATGAACTGATATGATTGCTGTTTATTTTCCGGGACAATCCAATTTTAGCCGGAATGCTGCCCAAATTTTTTAAAAATTGTTTTCATTCTTGTTTTGGTTTGGCAACTCTGTTTTACTCTGCTTCCCCCAAACTATTTCATGAATTCTAGGGCCACTTTCTTATCCTCTTTGATTTCCTGGTTTATAACCTGCATTTGTGATTCACTGATTCCAATTTCTGATTTCTTTATTTCTATTCGAATTAGCATCACCCTGTTTTCTTTATTCGATTATGAGCACTTCTATTCTTACCTGTGAATCCTTGTTATATGGAATTTTTTCTATGCCACTTACTTTCCTAACTCACTAATTTTAATTTACTAATTTCTTTTTACCATACTAACCCTCTTGATCTCTTTTCTGATCACTTTCACTTCCTCTAACTTTCTCACTATGGCATATTGATTTTTTTTTCTTTCCATTTAACATTAATTCAATCACATTTCAATTACTCATTTTCCTTATTCTATTTCTCCCTCACCGCTTTGAGTTTTCTTTGTTTAAATTGCCTATTTGCTTTCCTATTTTATCCATTTCCTGGTTTTCTGTTTTTCAGGATGTCTGCCTCACAAAGGAAAGGCAAAGGCAAGGCTACTGACAAGCGCAAGAGAGGAGATTCCTCCCATTCCATCATTGATCTAATGCACGATTCCTCATGGCGGGAGAAGAACTTCACACAGCAGGAAAAAGCTGACCAGCTGCTCCCTTCGACTGATCCTATAAAATTTGCGAACCGGTACTGCGAGCTGAAGTACCCAACTTTTGCAAACTCCAGAAATCTATACCTGGAACGTACCTTGAAGATTCCAGAAGCCCTCCAGCAATACACCATTGAGCAAATCAAGCAAAGGGGCTGGTTCTTTCTGGAGAGACCACTGACAGAGGTCAATGCATCTTGGGTACGGAAATTCTATTGCAACAACTACCTTACTACCCTAGATGCAGTGAACTTGAGGGAAAAGAAAATTCTGGTCACTGAGGAGGCCATAGAGACCATTCTCCAGCTCCCAGCCAAGTCCGATTAGCCAGATGGTTATGCACAGGCTGAGGAGGACATGGGCCAGATGCGGTTTGATTGGAATGCTGTGAAGGCACGGATAGCTCTCGACCCTGCTGTTCCTTGGGAGATGGGTCAGGACACCACTATGCCTAGAGGGATCAAGAGAGTGTACTTGAATGATGAGGCTCGGCTATGGCATCAGATCTTGAGCAACTATGTGATGCCGAGTACTCATGAGACTGAGATCCCGGCTGCCATGATCACCCTTCTCTGGTGTGTGCTGGAGGGTAAGGACCTGTACTTGCCTCGTTTTATTCGGCATTATATGGCCAGGGTCCACGTCCGAGGCACCCTCCCCTTTCCTTATCTGGTTACACGACTAGGCCGTCAGGCTGATGTGCCTTGGGAGGATGCCGATGAGCGACCACTAGCAGCGGACTGCAGGAAGATCATCCCTCACAGCAGGAACTTCCTTACTTTGGGCTACAGACCACCACCTGTCACTGCTACTGACGAGACAGCCCCTCCGTCTACTGGACCCTCTTCATCCACAGCTACCCCAGCTGCCCCTGCTGCCACCACTGCACCTCCACCCGCCTCTGAGCCGGTTTATCGCCTCGTGCACCGTCTATTCCGCCATCTTGATCAGATAGAGCACCGTAATAGGCGCCGGTATGAGAGATTGGAGCGCCGCAGCAGGCGACGCTATTCCCATCTGAGGCTGATGATCAGACAGGGCGCCGACATCCCCTCCGAGCCCGACACACCATCAGAGCCATCAGAGGAGGAGGAGGATGAGCACGAAGAGGAGCCTCATTCCCAGGCGGAGACTCATCAGCAGGCAGGCACAGAGCACGCTACACCACAACAGGAGGCCCTACATCAGCTTGAGGCTGCAGATCCGAAGATCCCGATCCAGTCAGCCCCCCTACAGCAGCCAGACTCTCAGCCCACCACCGCCACAGAGACCCCAGCTACCATCCCTACCAGTGATGACACTCCTTCACACCTGGCTTGATTGAGCATCGGGGACGATGCTTCATTTTAAGTGTGGGGAGGTCGCCATCTCTGGCGTTTATTTTGGTGAACTACTACATACTTTTTCTTTTATTTTGGATATTTTTCTGTATTTTTCTTTTTCTATTCTATTGTTATTTTCTGAGTACTTATACATTGCTACTTGTGTATTTTACTCTATTTTCTGCATTTTGCATTTTTTGTTCATATTTTTAGTTATTTAGTTTAGTTTGCAATTATGATTTATTAGTGGATTAATTAGTATAGTTTACCCTTTTTACATAAGATAGCTTAGTTATAGCTTAGTTTAAATTGAAAAATATAAAAAGGAAGTAAGCTAGGAAATTAAACATATCAGATTTAAATCCACAAAACTTGTATATAGCATTACATGATGTAGTTAAACTGACAACATTTCATCAAGGAGAAACATTAAAACTTCAAAGGCTACCCTAAATTACTTTTTAAGAGAATAATGAGAATTTTTATGAATAGAGTTAAATGTGGGAAACCTTTTGGGAACATGGATGATAGAAACAAAAGGTAGAAAAGTTAAAAGAAATAAAATAAATTTGGGAAGCATGTTCATGAGAAAACCAAAGTGCTTTAATTTCCATGTGCCTTGAAAAAAAAAGAGTTATTTTTCAGCATTTAATAAAAGGGGATCCAAAAGAAATTCTCCAATGCAAAATAAAAGCAATGCACATGGAATAGAAAAAGCAAAAAGTGAAACATGAGCATGTAACAATAAGTGGGAAATATGAGAAATTAGGTAAAGAGATTTTGTTTTACTAAATATGTATGTTAGGTGAGATCTTAGTCTAATTAAGGATTCACTTATTAGCTCACTTGACCCTATACATAAATCCTTACCTTTACCTTGACCCCATTACAACCTCAATTAAAGACCTCATGACTTTTTGGTATGACTATATTCTATAATTGTTGATTGGTTAGATGAAGAACAAAGCTATAAAAATTAAGAATAAAAAGAAAAATAGAGTGAATAAACCCAATAAACACTGAGTGACCAGAGAATAAACACAAAATCCAGTAAGGGTTCAATAACTCATCAACATATATCTGTACTTAATTTACTAATTGTTTTACAAGTTTGTACAATGTTTTCTTTCCCATCTCATTTGCTAAAATGCTTTATTATTTAAGGGTTGGCTATATATATATATATACATAACTCCTTGAGAATGTGAATTAACTTGACTACATGTAAGCTTTATATATGAGTGAATAAATTAGAGTTGCATGATGCATCATTCATTTAGGTAGTTGCATTTAAATTAGGTTGCATTGCATGACATTCCATCACTTTAACCTTAATTATTTACCTTGGATTTAGCATGAGGACATGCTAGTGTTTAAGTGTGGGGAGGTTGATAAACCCATATTTCATGAGTTCTTTTGTGCTTAATTTGAGTGATTTATACAATCCTTCACCACTTATTCACATTAATTGCATGGTTTTACTTTTCCTTCCTTATTATGTCATGTTGTGAAAAACATGTTTCCTAAGCTTTAAAAATTAATTATTTTAATTACCTTTATTTCCATTCGATGCCGTGATTAGTGTGTTGAGTAGTTTCAGATTTTCTAAGGCAGAATGACTTAAAGGACGGAAAAGGAAACATACAAAAATGGAAGGAGAAAGCAAAACGGAGCTTTAAGGAAACTGGTATCCACGCGATCGCATTGACGACGCGATCGCGTGCCTGAAGCAAAGAAGCAGCGACGCGGCCGCATGACTGACGCGACCGCGCACCTTGAGTAGAACACCCACGACGCGGACGCGTGACTGACACGACCGCGTGGAAAGGAAAAGCTCCAGATGACGCGACCGCGTGACCCACGCGGACGCGTGACAGAGGCCACGTATCAGAATTTACAGAATACGCCCCCAGCGATTTCTGAAACCCTTTTTGGCCCAGATCCAAGTACAGAAAGCATAGATTAGAGGTTATAAAGTGGAGGAATGCATCCATTCAGAGAGAGCTCGCCAATTTCTAGTTTTCATGATTTAGATTTAGTTTAGAGAGAGATTCTCTCTCTCTCTCTTAGGATTTAGGACTTCTTCTTGTTTTGGGAGTAACTCTGGATCCAGGTTTTAATGTTCTTTTATTTCAATTTTACTTTTATTTATTTGATTCCAATATTTGAATTGATTATTATAATTTAAATTATGAATTATTCCATGTTACAGATTTCTATTTGAATTAATGATATTCAAGGTATTTTCAGTTTATGATTGTTCTCTTTAATTTAAGTTGCCATTGCTTCCCATCTAAGGACATTTTTATTATTCCAGCAATTTACTTTTGTCCCCTTTTGGTCTTGGTTAAGAAATCAGTGACTCAATATTATCGAACTCAGCATAATTGATAATCGTCATCTTGCTAATTGATCTGAACTTCAATAATCCCAACTTTTTCCTAGGAAATAAATAGGATTCGAAGGTCAAACTAATTAGTCCCTTGACTTACCTTTGCTTCATAAGGTTAACTAAGTGGAATTAAGATACAACTTTCATTATTGTTGAGAGGGATAACTCAGTTGGACTTCTAATTTCCCTTATCTTGCCAAAAGTTGTTTTACAGTTATTATTTATTTTTAATTTCCATTTAATTCACTCGTCATTTAAATTACTTGCTTCTTACAGCGGGAATGTGCATCAAGGTCAGACCAATCAAGGATGGATGGATCCAAGAGGATCTAATCAACCCTTTTGGCAGCAACACCCTCCGAGATATCCTGGACAAAGACCATTCTACCGTGCATACCCAGCTGAAAGACATGGTGGACAACCTTGTAACTACCAACAAGCTCCACCCCGTACATATGAACCATCTTTTCAACATAAGCTCGAACCACCACACTCACAAGCTTCTCTTCACCATTCGCCATCATATGATCCTTCCTTACCCCAATACCAATCCAATCGTTCCCAATCATTACCACTTTCCTTTGTATCATGTCCAGGTCCGGCAAATCGCAAAGCAGAGGATCGCCTAAAAGAAACAGTAATTAAATTTCAAACAACCATTCAACAACTGGAGCAAGCACTAATTCAATGGGCCACTAGGCACTCAAATATACAAGGATTAACCACAGCTCCATGTGGACAGCCCGATGAAGAGCGTAGCATGAAAGAAATACTAGAGACTCTAGTGGACAAGACAGAGAATGAATTCATCCCCAATTTGCTACCCAAGCTTTAGCCACTTCTCCAAAACCGAACACACGTCCATCCCTCCCTCCCCTCCTTCCTACACCACCACGATGCCCTCTTGTGATCTCAAACCAAAATGCTACTCGACGTCTTACTCCAGCTAAAATCCAAAGTAAAAGAGAGATGGGCTTATGCTATTAGTGTGATGAGAGGTTCTCGGACACTCACAAGTACACCAACTTCCAATTCATGTCTCTTCAGCTTGAAATCGATGATGATACAGAGCCCAGGTGAATATGGATGAGGTTCTGTGTGATGGGGAAGCTCTACCACAATTGGAGCAACAGGTCTTGGGGCACCATTTATCTTATATTGTCATGCACGGCACCTCTAGTCCAGCTATGATTCATATTAAAGCTCATGTCAATGGGTTGGAAGTTCAAGCCCTTATTGATGGTGGCAACTCCAATAGCTTTATCTAGTCACGAATTGCAAAGTTCTTAAATCTTCCAATCAAACCAGCTCCTGGTATCAAAGTAATGGTAGGTGATTTTGATGTGTTGGAGGTGGAAGGTTATATCCCAGCCTTGGAGGCAATTTAGTCATTGGGACGACATGGATGAAGACTTTGAATGCTTATATTGTTGATTGAGATTCCTCGTTTCTCAAGTTCTTGCATAATGGTCAATTTGTCACCGTACAAGGCAAAAAGTAGCATACTCCAGCTCAGGCTCAATTTCATCACATCAGACACTTGATTTGTACCGATATTATAGCTGAAGTTTTTACTCTTGAGGTGCAATAGCCGAAGAGTCCTTGACACCATAGCTACAACTCCCAAAAACTCTAGCTCCTGAATTAATTTTATTTCTCAACACTTATGCAAGAGTTTTTGCCCAACCATCAGGTTTACCCCCCAACATTCTCATGATCATGGCATTCCCTTAGTCCAGGGTGCAGCACCAGTCAAGGCTCGCCCCTATCGATATCCGTATTACTAGAAAACACAAATTGAGTTTATGGTCAAGGAAATGTTGGAAGAAGGCATCATCTAACCTAGCAAGAGCCCCTTCTCCTCCCTAATCCTTTTAGTCAGGAAAAAGCAGGGCATATGGTGCTTTTGTACTGATTATAGAGCATTGAATAACATCACTATTAAAGATAGCTTTCCGATACTTACGGTGGATGAGCTTTTGGACGAACTGTTTGGTGCCACGATTTTTTTGAAGGTGGATTTACGGTCGGGTTATCACCAAATTCTGGTCAAGCCTGAGGATCGCTTCAAGACAGCTTTCCAAACTCATCAAGGTCTTTATGAATGGTTGGTCATCCCCTTCGGCTTAACCAATGTGTTGGCTACATTTCAAAACCTGATGAATAATGTGTTTAGGCCATTTTTGTAGAAATTTGTATTGGTCTTTTCTTATGACATTTTGGTATATAGCCCATCTTGAAATCAGCACTTGCAGCACCTTGAATTGGTCTTGAAGCTGTTGTAGCAGGAGCAATTGTTTGCTAAGCTTTCTAAGTGCTTGTTTAGTACATCGGAGATTGATTATCTAGGGAACACTATATCTGGCAATGAGGATCACATGGAGTATGCCAAAGTAGAGGTTGTAACTGAATGGAAGCTGCCACAAAACCTGAAGCAACTGTGCGGGTTTTTAGGCTTAACTATCTACTATCGACGCTTTATCAAAGGATACGCGACCATTGCTGCACCGCTCACAGACCTTCTAAAAGAGGATGTGTTTGAGTGGAGCCATAGGGCTGACTTGGCTTTCAACCAACTAAAACATGCTATTTCTTCTAAACTGGTGTTGGCATTGCCGAACTTTGCCCTACCTTTTGAGATTGAGACTGACGCTTCTGGTTCAGGCATAAGAGCCATTCTAGCTCAAGGTAAGCACCCCATAGCTTACTTTTCTAAGAATTTGTCTCCTACTATGCAGCAACAATCTGCGTACATTCAGGAGTTCACATAATTAAAACTATAATTCTAGTAATTTATAAGTAATGAAAATTATATGTATATTTTAATTTGAATAATTGATATTTTTAATTTAAAAATAGAGTTTAGTTAACGATATTGTTATCGAGCTCGATATCTGCCGATATGAGTAAATATCGGTACTCTTGGGTGAGCTTAGCTTTGCTAATGGTTCATCGTATATCTTTCATCCTTAAGTTACTAATATCATTTATATTAGTAACTCATATTTATTTAACCCTAAAATAATTTGAACAAAAGAAAATAATTCCTCATATATTATT
>NC_029794.2:96733857-96747125 GCF_000816755.2 Arachis ipaensis
TCTCTTTGGCCGAAGCCTTTTATATATATAAAACCAATGACACATATTTCCTTTATATATATAACCAATGACATCTAACCCCCTTATTTATTAATTATCATCATCAACATCTTATTTTCTTTCATTAACCGAAGCCATAAGGAAAGAAAAGAAAGAAAGAAAAATCGTAGGTGAGAGAGAAAAACCGTGAAACCTCCAAACTTCCGGCTTCCATTTTTTAAGATCCGTAACTCTAATAAAAAATTTAATTTGATAAAAGTGTTTGTATCTTTCTTCTCATCAGATGTTACTTTTGTTAGGGAGAAATCGATGGTAGAGTTGCTGTCTGATAAACCCCAATTTTGTAGTTTATCTTGTGCTTATTTTAGGGGATTTTATCACCTTTTCTCACATTTATTCAAATAAAATAGCATGATTTTGTAATTTTCCCTTAATTTGTACTTAAGTGTAAAAACATACTTTTTAGGCCCTTAAATTGGTGATTTTGATTCACTTTAATTCATTCGATGCCTTGATGTATTTGTTGAGTGATTTTAGATTCATAAGGCAAGTATTGGATGGAAGAATTGAAGAGAAAAGCATGCAAAATGGAGAATTCATGAAGAAATGAGCTTTTGGAGAATTGAGGGCCACGCGCACGCACCCTGCACGCTTACGCGTGGATAGGAGTTTTTGCCATCGACGCGCACGCGTCAAGCACGCGCACGTGTGACACTCGGCACGTGACCCACTTAAAGTAAAATCGGTGGGGGTAATTTCTGAGCTGCCCAGGCCCAAATCCAACTCGTTTCTGAGGGTATTTCATGCAGAATTGAAGCTTGGACAAAGGGGGAGCAATTGTTTGGAGTTTTGCATCATGTAGCTTAGTTTCTAAAGAGAGAAGCTCCCTCTTCTCTCTAGAATTAGGTTAGGATTAGGTTAATTTCTCTTAGATCTCGACTTGATTACATGATTTCATCTTGTTTTCTCTACAATTTCTTGTTTCTACACTCTAATTTTCTTAGTTCTCTTGTTAATTTTACTTTTATGTCTATTTTATATTCATGAATGTTCATGTTAGATTTGGTTTACATTTAATAAAATTTGATGTTTGATGTTCTTTTATTGTTGATTTGAGTTGTGAATTCCATTTTTCTTGCAATTGGTAGTTGGTAGATTTATATTTCTTGCACTTTTACTATGCTTTTCATTTATGCCTTCCAAGTGTTTGACAAAATGCTTGGAAGGATGTTAGAGTAGATCTTGAGCATTCTTGGTTTGGAAAGAGTAACTGGGTAATCTTGAGTCATGAACACCCAATTTAGATTGGTGGTCTAGAGTTGTTAGTTAATATTATTTTCATTGACTCTAATCTCTTGCTAATTCAATTAGTGAGTTGATTAGGATTTTTGGATTGAGATTAACTAGTCTTGTTTGACTTTCTCTCATGTGAAGATAATATTATACCTTCTTCCATTGTTAGAGATGACGAAATGAGATAAATTCTTGTTAATTATTGTTATTAGTGACTAGGATAGAAAGCCAATATTCACAACCCTTGCCATGAATCTCTCTCTTTATTACTTGCTTTCTTTAATTGCTCTCTTTACTTTTCTTGTCATTTATTTTCCTTGCCATTTTACCAATCAAACCCCTTGCATCTTGATGAGCGGATAATTTATACGCTTTTTGGCATTGTTTTTACATAGTTTTCAGTATGATTTAGTTAGTTTTTAGTATATTTTTATTAGTTTTTAATTAAAAATCATATTTCTGGACTTTACTATGAGTTTGTGTATTTTTCTGTGATTTCAGGTATTTTCTGGTTGAAATTGAGGGACCTGAGCAAAAATCAGATTCAGAGGTTGAAGAAGGACTGTAGATGCTGTTGGATTCTGACCTCCCTGCACTCAAAGTGGATTTTTTGGTGCTACAAAACTTTAAATGGTGCGCTTCCAATTGCGTTGGAAAGTAGACATCCAGGGCTTTCCAGAAATATATAATAGTTCATACTTTGCCCGAGTTTAGATGATGCAAACTGGCATTGAACGCCAGTTCTATGTTGATGATTTCATTTTAGAGTAAACTAACAACAGGCAATTGGAAATGCTTAGTTCAAATAAATCAATTCCCAAGAGAGCATGTGTAAATACAAGAGCTAAGCAATAAGGACCAAGTCCAAACCACAATTGTATTGAATTGTTAAAAAGGAGTTCAAACTTGCAAGAATATAGATAATATAGGTGAATGCATGTAATTGAACTCTTGAACCCTCACCGGATGTGTATCCGCTCTATTCACTCAAGTGTTTAAGGGTTAATCCACTCAATTCTCTTCTAATCATGTTTTCCAAAATTTGATTCTCTTCTAACAATCAACACTTATTCAATGCGTGCATACATTCATCATGAGGTCTTTCACTTAGGTTGTAATGGGGTTAGGGTCAAGGTAGGATCATTTATGGTCAAGTGGGCTAAGATTTGAGTCTTTGATTAGCATAGACTTTCCCACCTAACCTAATTAATGACCTATACAAATGCGAGCTATTCTAACTACCCATTCTTCACTTTTTCTTACATACTCATGCATTTTTTTTCATTTCACAACACTTATGCATTGATTCCTTTTTATTGACTTCACTTTGGGGCATTTTGTCCCCTTTTATTATTTTTTTTCTCTTTTTCTTTCATTTTATTTTATTTTTTTTTCTTTTCATCATTTTTTTTATATATATATATATTTTTTCTTTTTTCTTCTTTCAAGCTAAATACAAGAACATCAATGCATAAGGTCTCTACATTTGATTAATACATGAGTATGTGCCCAATTCCTAAACATAAGAGTGTATTGCCCCCTTTTATCCCATCCAATGTTTCCAAGCCTCACCAACTTGAATAATACACACTCTCACTAGCCTAGGCTAATCAAAGATCCAAACAAGGACTTTTCATTGGTTTTCCGCCTTAGGCTTGTAATGAGCTAAAATAAGGATGAGTTGGTTAAGCATAGGCTCAAAATTGGCTAACAATGGAGAGTAAAAGGTTGGCTATTTGGGTAAGTGGCAAATGAAATAATGGCCTCAATCATATAAATGCACAAACATAAGAAATAAACGGATATATAGAATCAAGCAAATTAAGGATCACAATCATGGAAAGAGAACAATTTCACACAAGAATGGAAAATAAGTGGTTATAAAATGTAACCACGTCAATAGGCTCAAGTCTCACAAGCTTGTGTTCTCAATTCAATACATGCTTCACAAGGTATGAATTTCAAGCAAGTTTCAAAAATTTTCTTTCAATCAATTGGGTTAATGCCCTATATTTAAACTTTCTTGAAAAACCTCAATGTTTGACTAAGCATTGTTGTGATTGAAAAATTCAAAAAAAAAATTTTTTCTTAGTTTACCCTTTTCTTTTTCACTCAAAACCAAATTCTTATGCAAAAAGGGGTGACTAAGTTTCGCTCAAAACATGATTTCTAATCACAACCACAAACTAAAAGGAGAATATACAAAAGGAGATATGCGAAAATGTATAAAGAAAAATCAAACTAAAATATGGAATCTATCATCCAAAATATCTAAAAGTATCCAAAAGCATCAAAATATCTAAAATCCAAAATAAGCAATAAAAGTATCCAAAGCAAACTAGAAATGCATCAAAATATATACAAAAATGTGCAAAATGAGATAACTAGGCCGAAAAAGAGTTCACCGGTTCCCAAATAACGCTACCGGTGCCCTCCCCACACTTAAGACCAAGCATCGTCCGCGATGCTAAACCGAAGGATCAGTGGGAGGTGCAACGATAGGCTCTGGCTCTGTCTGTGGCTGTGGCTCTGGCGCGGTTGAGAGGAGGGAGAGGGAGAGAAGAGTGAGAGAGCGAGAATGGGTGGGGGTGAGGGGGAAGAGAAGGTGAGGTTGAGCAGGGTGAGTCGCCGGCGATGAGGGTGGCGCGGCGGCGGCCGGTGACTCTGCTGCGAGGATAGATGGGGCGAGGAGAAGAAGAAGATGGGGGTGGAGGCTGGGGTGCGCGACTGCGCAGTGTGCCTCGTGAGCTAGGGTTATCTCTATTTTTGAACTGGCGCGCGCGCGCACCTTGCGCGTCCGCGCCCATTAAGAAAAATGGGGTCTTACGCGTGCGCGTACAACGCGCTTAAGCGAGGGTGAGCGAAAGAGGAAAGGACGCGTGCGCGTACCGTGCGCGCACGCGTGCATGGAGTTGGGCCAGGGGCTTAGAGTTGGCCCAACCCAGGCCTAACTCTCTGGAGAATGGCCTGGAAGTCGCGCCACGAGATTTGCGCGCACGCGGCAAGTGCGCGTCCGCGTGCATTTGACAGTTTATTGTAGGACGCGCAAGCGCGATGCGTGCGCTCGCGTCTTTTCAGCTTCTGGCATATATGCGCGCACGCGGCCTGTGCGCGTCCGCGCGAGGTGAGTTGAGCTGGGGGCTTAAAGTTGGCCCAAATTTAGCGCAACTCTCTGGATATTGGCCCAGAAGTTGCATCAGCGAATTGACGCGGACGCGGCAAGTGCGCGTACGCGTGTAGTTCCCCATAGCTGTATGTGTGCGTACGCACGTAGCGCACGTCAGCGTGGAATGAGTTGGGCCGGAGGCACAACGCTGGCCCAGGAGAGGCCCAACTCTCTGGAATGTGGCTTATGGTGCATGCGCGTCAGGACGCGTACGCGCACGTTGCGCGCGCGCGTCCATGCTCATTTCTTCATCTCTATCTCTCTCTCTTTTTTTTTCTTCTCTTAAGTAAAACTTGCTGGGTGCTCCCCTTCATTGCTCACCAAGGGTATGGGAGGTTGTGCACACTCTTTTATACTTTCAACTCCATGTCCAATGGGAGAGGATTCCATTGTAGAGAGAAATTCTTCCATGATTGAATCCATCTCTTGATAAACCTCTTCCAAGTCTCCAACGATGATATGCCTTGGAGGTTGCGCACCCTCTTCAACATCAATATCAAGCTTCTTGGAAGAGTGCTCCATGATGCTACATTCCCTTGGACTTTCAACATCTCCTAAATCTTCAACCACTTCTTCCTTTTCTTCAATGATCATAGGCTTCTCCAATTGTTCCAACACAAAATTTGACTCCTCCTTCTCCACCGAATTTTCCAATTTCTCCTTCATGCTTTGCTCTTCTTTTGACTTTTCCCATGTGGTCACGGAAGTACCTTGAGTATTCAAGCATTGGTGGGCTAAAGTGTGCACCACCTTGGTCAAATTGGTGACAAACTCAAGTGTATCCCGCTTCATGGCTTCTTGTCCTTGGAGTAACAAAGTGAGAGGATCGTCTATTGGGGCTTGGGGTGAAAAGGAAGGTTCATTATTTTGGAGAGAGTTTTTATGGTAAGAAGGTGGTTTCTCTTGGTAAAATTGTGGAAACGGTGTGCATTGAGGTGGTTCTTGGGAGTAATCTTGATATGGTTGTGGTGGTTCTAAAGGTTCTTGCTCACAATGGCCATAAGAATATGGTGTGGATGATTGGTTATATGATGGATATGGATCATAGGGTGGTGCTTGGTGATGAAAGGCTTGTGAGAATGGTTGAGGTTCATGTTGAGGATGAGATTCATAGGCATATGATGGTGGTTGTTGAATGTCACAAAAAGAATCACCATAGCCATTGGATTGACATGCATTAGGATGGAAATTATACCTATAAGTATCCGGAGGTTGTTGCCAATAGGAGTGATCAATTCCTTGAGGCTCTTCCCATCTTGGAGTGTCCCATCCTTGATACACATCTCCATTATAGTCCTCATCACCTACAACATAGTTGTAATCATACTCATAGCCAAAATGAGAATTCATAATGGAAAGAGAAAACAAAAATCAAAAGATAATGGAAAATAAGAGAAATAAAATTCTACAACTAGCAAATAAAGCAAAAAGCAAGATATTCACACTATTCACATATGTACAATAACCAATAACATAACACCATTGCAATCCCCGGCAACGGCGCCATTTTGATGATTGGATTTTTGACGGTTTAGAAATTCACAAATGAAATCTCGTTGCAAGTATAGTTTCTAAACCAATCACTAATCCTTTCATACAAAAAGTTGTTTGTCACTAAAACAAACCCCTAAAATTTATAAACCGAAGTATTCTCGTATGGAATCAAACAGAAATTAGAATTCACCGAAATAAGGCTTAAAAAGCATGTTTCTACACTTAAGCACAATCATGGAAGAGATAACAAAACCATGCTAATTCTTAGGCTAAATGTGACAAAAGGTTATCAAAATGTTCTAAATCCAAGGCAAAACAAACCGTCAAATTGGGGTTTGTCACGTTCAGCGCCAGAAACAAGTTGCAAAGTGGAGTTCAACGCCAGAAACACGTTACAAACTGGCGTTCAACTCTAAGAAAGACCTCTCCACGTGTAAACTTCAAGCTTAGCCCAAGCACACACCAAGTGGGCTCCGGAAGTGGATTTCTGCATTATTTACTCATTTTTGTAAACTCTAGTAACTAGTTTAGTATAAATAGGACTTTTTACTATTGTATTTACATCTTTAGTTTCATCTTTAGATCACATTTGGGGGCTGGCCATTCGGCCATGCCTGGACCATTATCACTTATGTATTTTCAAACGGTAGAGTTTCTACACTCCATAGATTAAGGTGTGGAGCTCTGCTGTTCCTCATGAATTAATACAAAGTACTACTGTTTTTCTATTCAATTCAAGCTTATTCCTATTCTAAGATATCCATTCGCACCCAAGAACATGATGAATGTGATGATTATGTGACGCTCATCATCATTCTCACCTATGAACGCGTGCCTGACAAACACTTCCGTTCTACATGCAAACAAGCTAGAATGAGTATCTCTTGGATATCTAATACAGAGGACCGAGTCCGAGATATTGGAATCTTTGTGGTATAAGTTAGAACCCATGGATGACCATTCCTGAGATCCGAAAAGTCTAAACCTTGTCTGTGATATTCCGAGTAGGATCCGGGAAGGGATGGCTGTGACGAACTTCAAACTCGCAAGTATTGGGCGTAGTGATAGACGCAAAAGGAGGGTGAATCTTATTCCAGTATGATCGAGAACCTCCAGATGATTAGCTATGCAGTGACAGCGCATCAGACCATTTTCACAGAGAGGATGGGAAGTAGCCATTGACAACGGTGATGCCCTACATACAGCTTGCCATGGAAAGGAGTAGGAAGGATTGGATGAAGACAGCAGGAAAGCAGAGGTTCAGAGGGACGAAAGCATCTCTATACGCTTATCTGAAATTCTCACCAATGAATTACATAAGTACCACTATCCTATTTTATATTTTATTTATTTTCATCCACTATAATTTCTTAAAACAATTTAATCCGCCTGACTGAGATTTACAAGATGACCATAGCTTGCTTCATACCAACAATCTCCGTAGGATTCGACCCTTACTCACGTAAGGTATTACTTGGACGACCCAGTGCACTTGCTGGTTAGTTGCGGGAAGTTGTGAAGTTATGTTTGGACCATGGTATTGTGCACACGTTTTTGGAGCCATTGCCAGGGAATCAATTTCGAACAACAATTTCACATCTAGATCACAATTTCGCACACCAAGTTTTTGGCGCCATTGCCGGGGATTTTTCGAGTTTGGACAACTGACGGTTCATCTTGTTGCTCAGATTAGGTAATTTTCTTTTTGTTTTATTTTCAAAAATTCTTCAAAAATCTTTCAAAAAAATTTTTTTTCCCTTTGTTTTCGAAAATTATTCTAAATTTTTAAGAATGAATTCTAAAGTTTCAAAATGGTATGCTGAAGCTTGGCTGGCCATCAAGTTTTAGACTAACCTGGTATGATTCATGGGATTTTGATTGAGGACTTTGAATTCATTACTTCCTTTTTCCTATATGTTTTTGAAAAAAGTAAAATAAAATACAATATATATATATATATATATATATATATATATATATATATATATAAATCATAAAAATAAAAAATATTTTGTGTATCTTGTTTGAGTCTTGAGTCAATTTTTAAGTTTGGTGTCAGTTGCATTTTTTCTAAAAATTTATGCATTTTTCGAAAATTCATGCATTCATAGTGTTCTTCATAATCTTCAAAATGTTCTTGGTAAGTCTTCTTGTTTGATCTTGATGTTTTCTTATTTTGTGTCTTTTGTTATTTTTCATGTGCATCTTTGCATTCATAGTGTCTAAGCATTAAAGATTTCTAAGTTTGGTGTCTTGCATGTTTTCTTTGCATCAAAAATTTTTCAAACATATGTTCTTGATGTTCATCATGATCTTCAAAGTGTTCTTGGTGTTCATCTTGACATTCATAGTGTTCTTGCATGCATCATTGGTTTAGATCCAAAATCTTCATGCATTGAGTCTTTTTGATGTTTTTCTCTTTCTTCATTAAAAATTCAAAAATAAAAAAAATTTTATCTTTCCCTTTTTATCTCGTAAATTTCGAAAATTGAGATTGACTTTTTCAAAAATTTTTAAAATCTAGTTATTTCTTATGAGTCAAATCAAATTTTCAATTTAAAAATCTTGTCTTTTTCAAAATCTTTTTCATTTTTCTTATTTATTTTCGAAAATTTTAAAAATATTTTTTAAAAATCTTTTTCTTAATTTCATCTCATAATTTTCGAAAATATTATCAACAATTAATGTTTTGATTCAAAAATTTCAAGTTTGTTACTTTCTTGTTAAGAAAGATTCAAATTTTAAGTTCTAGAATCATATCTTGTGATTACTTGTGAGTCAAGTCATTAATTTTGATTTTAAAATTTAAATATTTTTCAAAACTAATTTTTAATCATATCTTTCTATTATATCTTTTTAACTCATATCATTTTCAAAAATTTGATTTTAAAATATCTTTTCTAACTTCTTATCTTCTTATCTTTTCAAAAATTGATTTTCAAATCTTTTTCAACTAACTAATTGACTTTTTGTTTGTTTCTTATCTTTTTCAAAACCACCTAACTACTCTTTCCTCTCTAATTTTCGAAAATACCTCCCTCTTTTTAAAAAAAAAATCTTTTTAATTAATTGTTTTAAATTTTAATTTTAATTTTATTTCTCCTTTAATTTTCAAAAATCATCAACCCCTTTTCAAAAATTATTTTCGAAAACTCCTCCCTCTCATCTTCTTCTATTTATTTAATTACTTACTAACACTTCTCTTCATCTCATATCTCTGCTCCTATCCTCACCCTTGTGTTTGGATTATCCATTCTTCTTCACTCTAATTCCCTTTCTTCTTCTACTAACAATAAGGAACCTCTTTATTGTAACATAGAGAATTCTTCTTCTTTTCTTATTCTCTTCTCTTTCATATGAGCAGGAACAAGGAAAAGGGCATTCTTGTTGAAGCTGATCCATAACCTGAAAGGACTCTGAAGAGAAAACTAAGAGAAGCTAAAATACAACAATCCAGAGACAACCTTACTGAAATTTTCGAACAAGAAAAGGAGATGGCAGACGCACCTATCAACAATAATGCAAGGAGGATGCTTGGTGACTTTACTGCACCTAATTCCAATTTACATGGAAGAAGCATCTCAATTCCTGCCATTGGAGCAAACAACTTTGAGCTTAAACTTCAATTAGTTTCTCTGATGCAACAAAACTGCAAGTTTCATGGACTTCCATCTGAAGATCCCTTTCAGTTCTTAACTGAATTCTTGCAAATCTGTGATACTGTTAAGACTAATGGAGTAGATCCTGAAATCTACAGGCTCATGCTTTTCCCTTTTGCTGTAAGAGACAGAGCTAGAACATGGTTGGACTCACAACCTAAAGATAGCCTGAACTCTTGGGATAAGCTGGTCACGGCTTTCTTAGCAAAGTTCTTTCCTCCTCAAAAGCTTAGTAAGCTTAGAGTGGATGTTCAAACCTTCAGACAGAAAGAAGGTGAATCCCTCTATGAAGCTTGGGAGAGATATAAGCAACTGACCAAAAAGTGTCCTTCTGACATGCTTTCAAAATGGACCATTCTGGATATATTCTATGATGGCCTGTCTGAACTATCAAAGATGTCACTGGACCATTCTGCAGGTGGATCCATTCACCTAAAGAAAATGCCTGCAGAAGCTCAAGAACTCATTGACATGGTTGCTAATAACCAGTTCATGTACACTTCTGAGAGGAATCCTGTAAGTAATGGGACGCCTCAGAAGAAGGGAGTTCTTGAAATTGATACTCTGAATGCCATATTGGCTCAGAACAAAATATTGACTCAGTAAGTCAATATGATTTCTCAGAGTCTGAATGGAATGCAAGCTGCATCCAACAGTACTCAAGAGGCATCTTCTGAGGAAGAAGCTTATGATCCTGAGAACCCTGCAATAGCAGAGGTGAATTACATGGGTGAACCCTATGGAAACACCTATAATCCCTCATGGAGAAATCATCCAAATTTCTCATGGAAGGATCAACAAAAGCTTCAACAAGGCTTTAACAATGGTGGAAGAAACAGGTTTAGCAATAGCAAGCCTTTTTCACCATCCACTCAGTAAAAGACAGAGAGTTCTGAGCAGACCCCATCTAGCTTGGCAAACATAGTCTCTGATCTATCTAAGGCCACTCTAAGTTTTATGAATGAAACAAGGTCCTCTATTAGAAATTTGGAAGCACAAGTGGGCCAGCTGAGTAAAGGGATCACTGAAGTCCCTCCTAGTACTCTCCCAAGCAATACAGAAGAAAACTCAAAAGGAGAGTGCAAGGCCATTGAATTGATCATCATGGCCGAACCTGCAAGGGAGGGAGAGGATGTGAATCCCACTGAGGAAGACCTCCTGGGACGTCCAGAGATCAATAAGGAGCTTCCCTCTGAGGAACCAAAGGACTCTGAGGCTCATCTGGAGACCATAGAGATTCCATTAAACCTCCTTATGCCATTCATGAGCTCTGATGAGTATTCTTCTTCTGAAGAGAATGAGGATGTTACTGAAGAGCAAGTTGCCAAGTACCTTGGTGCAATCATGCAGCTGAATGCCAAATTATTTGGTAATGAGACTTGGGAAGATGAACCTCCCTTGCTCATCAATGAACTGAGTGATTTGGATCAACTGACAGTACCTCAGAAGAAACAGGATCCTAGAAAGTTCCTAATACCTTGTACCATAGGCACCATGACCTTTGAGAAGCCTCTATGCGACCTTGGGTCATGGATAAACCTCATGCCACTCTCTGTAATGGAGAAACTGGGAATCCTTGAGGTACAGGCTGCCAATTTCTCATTAGAGATGGCAAACAAATCTATGAAGATGGCTTATGGACTAGTAGAGGACGTGCTAGTAAGGGTTGAAGGCCTTTACATCCCTGCTGATTTTATAATCCTAGACACTGGAAAGGATGAGGATGAATCCATCATCCTTGGAAGACCCTTCCTAGCCACAGCAAGAGCTGTGATTGATGTGGACAGAGGAGAGTTGGTCCTTCAACTAAATGAAGACAACCTTGTGTTTAAAACTCAATGATCTCCTTCTGTAACAATGGAGAGGAAGCATGAAAAGCTTCTCTCAATACAGAGTCAACTAAAGTCCCCACAGTCAAACTCTAAGTTTGGTGTTGGGAGGCCTCAGCCAAACTCTAAGTTTGGTGTTGAACTCCCATATCCAAACTCTAAGTTTGGTGTTTGGAGTCTATAAAATTGACCTGATCACCTGTGTGGCTCCATGAGAGCCCACTGTCAAGCTATTGACATTAAAGAAGCACTTGTTGGGAGGCAACCCAATTTTTATTTATCTAATTTTATTTTTATTATTAGTGTTATTTCATGTTTTATTAGGTTCATGATCATGTGGAGTCACAAAATAAATACAAAAATTAAAAATAGAATAAAAAACAGCAGAAGAAAAATCACACCCTGGAGGAAGGACTTACTGGCGTTTAAATGCCAGTAAGGAGCATCTGGCTGGCGTTCAACGCCAGAACAGAGCATAGAGCTGGCGCTGAACGCCAGAAACAAGCATAGAACTGGCGTTCAACGCCAGAAACATGCTGCATCTGGGCGTTCAACGCCTAGAACAAGCATCAATTCAGCGTTTAAACGCCAGAATTGCATGCAAAGGCATTTTACATGCCTAATTGGTGCAGGGATGCAATTCCTTGACACCTCAGGATCTGTGGACTCCACAGGATCATCTCAGCATCTATGGATCCCACAGGATCTCCACCTACCTCCACTCATACTCTTCCCTCTTCTCAATATTCATTCTCTCTTCTTCACACCTTTCTACAACATTCTTCCCCAAAATAACCTCCACCAATCACCTCCAATTCCCCTCCAAAACCATCATACACCCACCTACACCCACCCACTCCAATTCAAACCATCACTCTTTCTTTTTCACACATCATTACCACCTAAACCCCCTGGCCGAACCATTCACACACCTCCATCTTCTCCATCTCTTCTCCTTCTCATCCTTTCTTTCCTCTTTTGCTCGAGGACGAGCAAACATTTTAAGTTTGGTGTGGAAAAAGCATTGCTTTTTTGTTTTTCCATAACCACTAATTCCTCAAGGGATGCACTTCCCTCCACAAAACTATTGGGAGCAAATCAACACCTCCCTAGGAGAATTAAGTTCCAACATGGGACAACTAAGGGTGGAGCACCAAGAGCACTCCATCATCCTCTATGAAATTAGAGAAGATCAAAGAGCTATGAGGGAGGAGCAAGAAAGACAAGGAAGAGACATAAAGGAGCTCAAGAGCACCATTGGTTCTTCAAGAAAAGGAAGACGCCACCCTCACTAAGGTGGACTCATTCCTTAATCTCCTTGTTTATTTATTTTCTGTTTTTCGATTTTTGAGCTTTATATCTTATTTATGTTTGTGTCTTTACTATATGATCATTAGTGTCTAAGTGTCTATGCCTTAAAGTTATGAATATGAATCCATCACCTCTCTTAAATGAAAACTGTTTTAATTACAAAAGAACAAGAAGTACATGGTTTCGAATTCATCCTTGAAACTAGTTTAATTATTTTGATGTGGTGACAATACTTTTTGTTTTCTGAATGAATGCTTGAACAGTGCATATGTCTTTTTGAAGTTGATGTTTATGAATGTTAAATATGTTGGCTCTTGAAGAATAAGGAAAAAGGAGAAATATTATTTGATAATCTGAAAAATCATAAAAATGATTCTTGAAGCAAGAAAAAGCAGTGAATACAAAAGCTTGCAGAAAAAAAAATAGCGAAAAAAAAAAAGAGAAAAAGAACAAGCAAGCAGAAAAAGCCAAAAGCTCTTTAAACCAAAAGGCAAGAGCAAAAAGCCAATAACCCTT
>NC_029794.2:96757303-96766884 GCF_000816755.2 Arachis ipaensis
AAAGTGCTTAGGGCCACGGCCAAGACTCATAAAGTAGCTGTGTTCAAGAATCAACATACTAAACTAGGAGAATCAATAACTCTATCTGAACTCTGAGTTCCTATAGATGCCAATCATTCTGAACTTCAATGGATAAAGTGAGATGCCAAAACTATTCAATAGGCAAAAAGCTACAAGTCCTGCTCATCTGATTGGAGCTATGTTTCATTGATATTTTAGAATTTAGAGTATATTCTCTTCTTTTTATCCTATTTAATTTTCAGTTGCTTGGGGACAATTTAAGATTTAAGTTTGGTGTTGTGATGAGCGGATAATTTATACGCTTTTTGGCATTGTTTTTACATAGTTTTCAGTATGATTTAGTTAGTTTTTAGTATATTTTTATTATTTTTTAATTAAAAATCACATTTCTGGACTTTACTATGAGTTTGTGTATTTTTCTGTGATTTCAGGTATTTTCTGGCTGAAATTGAGGGACCTGAGCAAAAATCAGATTCAGAGGTTGAAGAAGGACTTCAGATGCTGTTGGATTCTGACCTCCCTGCACTCAAAGTAAATTTTCTGGAGCTACAGAACTCCAAATGGCGCGCTTCTAATTGCGTTGGAAAGTAGACATCCAGGGCTTTCCAGTAATATATAATAATCCATACTTTGCCCGAATTTAGACGATGAAAACTGGTGTTGAACGCCAGTTGCATGTTGCAGTCTGGCGTTCAGCGCCAGAAACAAGTTGCAAAGTGGAGTTCAACGCCAGAAACATGTTACAAACTGGCGTTCAACTCCAAGAAAGACCTCTCCATGTGTAAACTTCAAGCTCAGCCCAATCACACACCAAGTGGGCCTCGGAAGTGGATTTCTGCATCATTTACTTATTTCTATAAACCCTAGTAACTAGTTTAGTATAAATAGGACATTTTACTATTGTATTTACATCTTTAGTTTCATCTTTAGATCACATTTGGGGGCTGGCCATTCGGCCATGCCTGGACCATTATCACTTATGTATTTTCAAACGGTAGAGTTTCTACACTCCATAGATTAAGGTGTGGAGCTCTGCTGTTCCTCATGAATTAATACAAAGTACTACTATTTTTCTATTCAATTCAAGCTTATTCCTATTCTAAGATATCCATTCGCACCCAAGAACATGATGAATGTGATGATTATGTGACGCTCATCATCATTCTCACCTATGAACGCGTGCCTGACAAACACTTCCGTTCTACATGCAAACAAGCTAGAATGAGTATCTCTTGGATATCTAATACAGAGGACCGAGTCCGAGATATTGGAATCTTCGTGGTATAAGTTAGAACCCATGGATGACCATTCCTGAGATCCGAAAAGTCTAAACCTTGTCTGTGATATTCCGAGTAGGATCCGGGAAGGGATGGCTGTGACGAACTTCAAACTCGCAAGTACTGGGCGTAGTGACAGACGCAAAAGGAGGGTGAATCCTATTCCAGTATGATCGAGAACCTCCAGATGATTAGCCATGCAGTGACAGCGCATCGGACTATTTTCACAGAGAGGATAGAAAGTAGCCATTGACAACGGTGATGCCCTACATACAGCTTGCCATGGAAAGGAGTAGGAAGGATTGGATGAAGACAGCAGGAAAGTAGAGGTTCAGAGGGACGAAAGCATCTCTATACGCTTATCTGAAATTCTCACCAATGAATTACATAAGTACCACTATCCTATTTTATATTTTATTTATTTTCATCCACTATAATTTCTTAAAACAATTTAATCCGCCTGACTGAGATTTACAAGATGACCATAGCTTGCTTTATACCAACAATCTCCATGGGATTCGACCCTTACTCACGTAAGGTATTACTTGGACGACCCAGTGTACTTGCTGGTTAGTTGTGCGAAGTTGTGAAGTTATGTTTGGACCATGGTATTGTGCACACGTTTTTGGAGCCATTGCCAGGAAATCAATTTCAAACAACAATATCACATCTAGATCACAATTTCGCACACCACATCTTCATAGCCAATAATTGACCACTTTATTGCAATTTCTTGTGAGATGACCCGGAGTCCAAATACTTCGGTTAATTCTTATTGGGGTTTGTACTTGTGACAACCAATATTTTTTATGTGAGAATTATTTGTTGGTTTGGAGCTATGCTTATAACGAAGTTCTTATTTCTATAAGAGAAATTCTAAACCGACACGATAATTCACTCATCAAAATGTGTTTAAGTGTGGGGAAGTTTGATAAACCCTAATTTTGTGGTTCATCTTGTGCTTATTTTGGGAGATTTTATCACCTTTTCCCACATTTATTCAAATGAAATAGCATGGTTTTGTAATTTTCCCTTAATTTGTGCTTAAGTGTAAAAACATGCTTTTTAGGCCCTTAAATTGGTGATTTTGATTCACTTTAATTCCATTCGATGCCTTGATGTATTTGTTGAGTGATTTCAGGTTCATAAGGCAAGTATTAGATGGAAGAATTGAAGAGAAAAGCATGCAAAAGGGAGAATTCATGAAGAAATGAGCTTTTGGAGAATTAAGGGCCCCGTGCACGCGCCCTGCACGCTTACGCGTGGATAGGAGTTTTTGCCATCGACGCGCACGCGTGACACTCGGCACGTGACCCACTTAAAGTGAAATCACTGGGCGCGATTTCTGAGCTGCCCAGGCCCAAATCCAACTCGTTTCTGAGGGTATTTCATGCAGAATTGAAGCTTGAGCAAAGGGGGAGCAATTGTTTGGAGTTTTGCATCATGTAGCTTAGTTTCTAAAGAGAGAAGCTCCCTCTTCTCTCTAGAATTTGGTTAGGATTAGGTTAATTTCTCTTAGATCTCGACTTGATTACATGATTTCATCTTATTTTCTCTACAATTTCTTGTTTCTACACTCTAATTTTCTTAATTCTCTTGTTAATTTTACTTTTATGTCTCTTTTATGTTCATAAATGTTCATGTTAGATTCGGTTTATATTTAATGAAATTTGATGTTTGATGTTCTTTTATTGTTGATTTGAGATGTGAATTCTATTTTTCTTGCAATTGGTAGTTGGTAGATTTATATTTCTTGCACTTTTACTATGCTTTCCATTTATGTCTTCCAAGTGTTTGACAAAATGCTTGGAAGGATGTTAGAGTAGATCTTGAGAATTCTTGGCTTGGAAAGAGTAATTGGGTAATCTTGAGTCATGAACACCCAATTTAGATTGGTGGTCTAGAGTTGTTAGTTAATATTATTTCCATTGACTCTAATCTCTTGCTAATTCAATTAGTGAGTTGATTAGGATTTTTGGATTGAGATTAACTAGTCTTGTTTGACTTTCTCTCATGTGAAGATAACATTATACCTTCTTCCGTTGTTAGAGATGACGAAATGAGATAAATTCTTGTTAATTATTGTTATTAGTGACTAGGATAGAAAGCCTATATTCACAACCCTTGCCATGAATGTCTCTCTTTATTACTTGCTTTCTTTAATTACTCTCTTTACTTTTCTTGTCATTTATTTTCCTTGCCCTTTTACCAATCAAACCCCCTTGCATCTTCATAGCCAATAATTGATCACTTCATTGCAATTCATTGTGAGACGACCCGAAGTCCAAATACTTCAGTTAATTCTTATTGGGGTTTGTACTTGTGACAACCAATATTTTTTATGTGAGAATTGTTTGTTGGTTTGGAGCTATGCTTACAACGAAGTTCTTATTTCTATAAGAGAAATTCTAAACTAGCACGATAATTCACTCATCAAAATGGCACTGTTGCCGGGGTGTTGCAATGGTGCTATGTTATTGGCTATTGTATATATTGTGAATAGCTTGATTTGCGGTTTGTTTGTTAGTTTTTGCTAGTTTTAGGATTTAGTTTTCTTTGTTTCTTGTTAGAATTTATTTTTGTTTTTTCTTATCACCATGAATTCTCATCACTTTGGCTATGAGTGTGGTTCAAACTATGTTGTAGGAGATGGAATTTACAATGATAACATGCATCAAGGATTTGGAGATCAAAGGTGGGAGGAGCCCCAAGCTTATGAACAACCTTCTTGGCAACAACCTCCTTCCGAACCAAGTTTGACAAGAGTGCTTAGGGATATGACTATTCTCCTCTTAGAGATGCGCAAGGACCAAAAAGCATTTTATTCCATCTGAGCCACTCAAGTGTCACCCCAACGTAATCACTCTCCAGATTCTTATGGGTATAATCCTAATCATAATGCATACCAATCTAATGTATGTGATAACCCTTATTGTGATTGTCAACTACAACCACCTACATATGATCCCTTCCCTCAATGTGATTTTGAACCACCTTACTCACAAGCCCCTTACCACCAAATACCTCCATATGACCCTAATCCTTATCCACCATACCAACCACCTTATGAGCCATATGAACCACACATGGAACCACAACAATTCCAACACAACTACTCCCAAGAACCACCTCAATATACACCATCTCCATACCTTTCCCAAGATGAACCACCTTTCAATTATGAATCATTTTCCTCGAATAATGAACCATCTCTTCCACCACCGCCCCCCAATGACGCCCTTACGCTAGAACTAAGAGATCTTGACTCTCATATCCAAAGGCAACAAGAGGGGACGGAAAAAGAGTTTAAGGAGCTAGAAGCCAAGTTAGCTACTGTGAGTGAAGCCATTAACCACATAGCCTCCCACCTAAGCTCATGCATTCCAAGTACTCCCATTGACGAATGTGGAGAAGCAATTAAGGAGAATAGTGAGGGAGTGAGTTTAGAGCTTCAAGGTGAAGAAGAGGAGTTGAAGCAAGAATTGACACAAGGGAAAGAAGTTGAGATAATTGAGCAGGAAGAAGTGGTTGAACACCTAGGAGATGTTGGAAGTCCATGGGAATGTAGCATTATAGAGCCCTCTTTCAAGAAGCTTGATATTGATGTTGAGGAGGGTGTATAACCTCCAAGGCATATCATGGTGGAAAACTTTGAAGAGGTTGATCAAGAGATGAATTCAATCATTGATGAATTCTTATGTACAATTGAATACTCCCCCATTGGGCTTGACATGGAGCTTAAAGAAGAAGATACCTCACCTTCCACACCCTTGGTAAGCAATGAAGAAGAGATTGAACTGGAGGGAAGCTACCAAGAGGAAGAGGTTGAGCAAGAAGCAAGCTCTATCATTGAAGATGATTCCACACCAACCAATGTGTCTTTTGAAATTGATAAACCTACCTCATTGTGTTGTGAAATTGATGACAAGGAGGACCGTGCACAACCTCCGATACATGATTTGAGCAATGAGAGGGTGTATAGAAGAAGTTGGTGAGCAAGGAATTGAACTTAAAGAAGCTTGCAAAGAGGTGGAAGTTACAAAGGAATACCACAAGGGAATGGATCTCGCATTGGCTAAGTGTGGGGAGATCCCCCTTCCTAAGTCACCATCATCCAACACAACCTTCAAGTGGGTAAAACTCCTATCCCTAAGCTTCACTTTCTCACTTGAATATGGTTTTATTGAAAATGATGGTCAACTTAGATCCCTTTGTGGAGTTAAGAGTAGGAGGGAGTTGTGTAGTGGTTGGAAACGTCCCTCTAAGTTCATGATGGTTGCATGCTCGAAGTTGAATAGCAATGGTTGGTGTAGAACCAAATCGCATGGGTCTAGGAGAGTGTTTGGATGCTTAATTGAGAATTCACAAGCCTTGTCACCCAAATTTAACTATGATAGTCAACGAAAAGATGGGTGCAAGAACAAGGTTTAGGACCCCGGAATCCATTTCAACAATCAAAACTCTTGGGGCCTTGTCATCTACCTAAGCTTACTTGAAGGCCTTGTGTGCCTAATTTGGGATCCCGGTGGACATTGGAGATGCAAACATTAGTGGGGATTCAAAGATGGATTCAAGCATAAGCCACCATAGCGAGGACCCCATCAATGGTCCAACTTAAGAACTTTAACTAAAAGTGCTAGGTGGGAGACACCCCACCATGGGAACATCTTTTCATTTTTCCTTGTGTACATATTGGTAAAATAAGTTTAATTTCATGTTTTGTTTGATTAGTTAAGTTTAATTGGGAGTCTAGTATGTTAAATAAGGTTTTATGATGTTTTGGTAGTTGTTTGGAGGTTTGGAATGCTTGGTAAGGTGCAAAAACATTGAAAAATTTTGAAAAACAGAGCATCATCCACACGTACGCGCCATGCACGCGTACGCGTGACCCAAGTCCTTTCAACCATTCACGCGCACGCGTCATGCACGCGTACGCGTGGATTCAAAATTTCCACTTTCCAGCCTTTTTCCCGAGAGTTGCGCGAACACCGTGCGTTTCGCGCAAGGGTACCGACGCGTACGCGCACCTCACGCGTGCGCGTGGACGCCCTTCCTTCACTACACTTCTTTTCTTCTCTTCTTCCCATTTCTTTCCTTCTTCTCTCCTCTTCTCTGCTTTTACTCCTCATCCAACACTACCAAACACCATTCATAACCATTCCTTTTAGTTATTTAGTTGTTTAATTAGTTCACTCTTTGTTTAATTTTTATTTTTCATTATAAGTGTTGGATTGTTAATTCTATTTACTATCTCTTGCTGCTGATTGTTGATAGGATCTTAGTTTAACATCAATTTTTGCTAATCTTAATTTTTGGATTCTATTGTTGAGGTTATAATAATTACTTGGTTTTGAACTCTTCATGCTTAATTCTGTGAACACCAAGTACGTGTGACATTGCCTTCAAGCTTTTAAGTCTTTTGAATTGCATGAATTGGCCGCCATGTGATTTGCATCCTTTTCTTTGATTAGGCAATTTCTTGATGGATGATGTGCATTTATCTTAATGCATTGTGCTTCTTGATTATATACATCCATATGTTTTTAGCTTGAATGCTTTCATGCTTCTTTATTGCTTGTTTGGTTGTTTTGACCCACAAGTTTAGAGCATCTCAAGCACACTAGAATGAGTGAAGTGCATGTTCCTCTTTTGTATGATTGTGACATAGTTCTCTATATTGGTGTGTGTGTTTTAAACCGTGCGCAACTCAGAATGCACACTCACTTTTATTCATGTCACACATTGGGTCACTCACTTCATTCTAGTAAATTACCTCATTCCAACAATGTACGCTTCCTTGCTTTTGTATTTTCTCATCTTACGGTGTTATATTTTTTTTTCATGAATGATGCACCACAAGCAAACACGGAAGCGGGAGGAAGAACACGCAGCACCGGTTGACCTACCAGCTGAAAGTAGCAACCTGAAAAGTCGTCGTACCCCCTTGCTTATCTTTGAGTGCACCGAGGATGGTGCAAACTTTTAAGTGTGGGGAGGTCATCCGACCGATTGGCATTTTTGGGTGATGAGTTTCTAATCCCAACACTTTTGCATTTCATTTTTTTTAGGTCTTCTAGTGCATTTCATTTCTTTAGGTCTTCTAGGATTTTTAGTTGCATTTTCTTGTTTTGTATACATATACACAATAAGCTTAGTCAAAATAATAAAATTTTTCAAGAAGTTTATCTATAGGGCACCCCAATTGATTGAAAAAAAAAATTAGAACTTGCTTGAATTATATATATTGTGGAACATGATTTTTGAGCTAAGAACACAAGCGTGTGAGATTTGAGCTTAATTATGTGGTTACATCATATAACCACTTATTTTCATTCTTGTGTGCATTATCCTCTTCCTATTATTGTAATCTTTGATTTGTTTGATTCTTTATGTCCATTATTTTATGTATACATGCACTTATATGAGTGAGGCCATTGTTTCAAATATCTCACTTACCCAAATAGCCCACCTTTTATCTTCCATTGTTAGCCAATTTTGAGCCTATACTTAACCTATTTATTCTCAATTGTAGCACATTACAAGCCTAAGTGAAAAATAATAAATGTCCCTTATTTGGATCTTTGATTAGCTTAGACTAGTGAGAGTGTTTATTATTTGATTTTGGGAGAGTTGGGAATATTGGATAGAGATAAAAGCGTGTTTTTGTATCTTTATTGAAAATTTTGGGAATTGGGTACATACTCATGTGTTAATTAAATGTAAAGCTATATGCATTGATACTTTTGTATATACTTTATTGCAAAAATAAAAAAATAATAAATAATACAAAATAAAAAAATATAGAAAAAGAAAGAAAAAGACAAGCAATAAAAAGGGGACAAAATGCCCCAAGTAAAGCTCAATAAAAAAAATCAATGCATATGTGTGGTGATCACAAAAAAGAATGTATGAGTGTGTGAAAAAGTGAAGAATGGGTAGTTAGGTTTGTTTAGAATTGTATAGGTTGTCATAGGTTAGGTGGGAAGTTTAAGTTAATCAAAGATTCAAATTCTAGTCCACTTAACCATATACAATCTTACCTTAACCCTAGCCCCATTACAACCTATGGGAAGTCCTCATGATATTTTTATGCATGCATGAAATAATTGTTGATTGTTAGATGAAAGACAAATCTTGGAGAGCATGATTAGGGGAGAATTGAGTGAATCAACCCCATACACTTGAGTGACTAAAGCGGATACACATCCGGTGAGGGTTCGATCGCTCAATTACATGCTTCCACCCATGATCATATTTTCTTACAAGTTTGTAAAACCTTTCAATAATTCAATTCAATTGTGGGTTTGATTTGACTGCTATGGCTTTACCCCTTGTACTCATATATGTATTCTTGGAAGTTGACTTATTTTGACCAAGTACTTGCGTTCATTTAGATAGACTGCATATAGATAGGGTGTATATAGTTAGTTTGCATTGAATAAATATTGATACCCTTTGCTTCTTCCTTGATTTTAGCACTGTCCCTCCATGTAAGGTTCGGCTGAGGAAGCCCCAGAGGTGGAGTAGCCGATTTTGACGCTTTTTTCTTCAATTTCTAATTCAGAAACCTTCTTTGAAGCTTCAGTTGTTGTAATTTCTGTATGGAGGTAGGTTTGGTAATTTTATAGTAATTAAATATGAATTTGATAAGTGAATATTGGTTTGATTGATTATTGTTTGAGTTTGATTAAGTTTATGTTAAATTTTTATTGAATTTATTTGTTTGCTTGAGATTTTGGTTCGGTTATGTATGAATAGATAGTTGGGATATTTTGATGATTTTGAGGCTATTGTGATGTGGTATTTTGAGATAAATTTGATGAGATTTGATGGCCGTGAGATTAAATTAAAAGCTATGAAAAATCAGTAACCATAAAATTCAAAACGGATTAAAATTTAAATGTATATTTTGAAACAAAAATAAGAAGGGTTTTGGTATTTTGTGAAGAGAAGAAACAGCATGAAGAATTATTTTTGAGGGATATAAATGTATTTTTAGAAAAATTGAGCTTAATATTATAATTATATAAGTTTTTTTTGGGTATTTTGGGTAATGAATAAAGTTTAGGGGTAAAATGAGTATTTTATAAAAGTTCACGATTATTTTTATAAATATGAAACAAAGAGTGAATGCTTAAATATAGTTTTATAAAATATTGAGGTCAAAAATAAAATATTAAAGAGTTCGTGGTTAGAAAGTAGCTAATAAAAGTTTGAAAATAAGGTTTTTATAAAATAAGTTTTAAGAGTATTATAAATATTATTTTAAATATTTGTTTAAAA
>NC_029794.2:96767391-96769607 GCF_000816755.2 Arachis ipaensis
TTATTTCATTAGAGTAAATTATTATTATAATTATTATTACTATTGGCCATATGTTGAAGATTGTAAGTATTCTATTGTGACATTCTTGTGTAACAAATAATAAAATGAACATAACTACACCCTGACCCTACTAAGAACTCCCCAATTCTTATCCCCTATTTCCACACCTTTCAGCTACAGGTGTGGAGGTTTAGTTCGGAGCTACAAGAACATAGAAGATTATGTTTACGAGTTGAGTTGTTAGAATTTATTTTCCCCTCGCCTTGTTAGTTAGAGTTTTATTTAGATGGGTAGGTTTTGTAATTGCTTTTGCATGTAATACTATAATGTATTATTAATATTAAGTATGAGAATATGTGTTGTTTGTTCTTGTTGGAAAAGTTTTAATTTTTTTAGGAAAATCATCGATAGATTTACGCGTAAAGGCTCATACCTTATTATCTAATATATGAGAGTCGTCGTAATACCCCCACTATCAGAGTGGCGTAGCCGGAAGCGTGATATTCTGATAGTAAGGGTGTTATACTATCGCCAAGTTTTGACACTATTTGTTGGGGAAGAAATTTGTGATCCGCTCGGACCAGTAGAGTTTAAAAGCGCTACTTGAACAAAATTCGCACACTCCCAAATAGCATAAATGGCTACATAAACTCCTCGTGTATGACTTTAAAATTGACTATAAGCCTGGCACTGAGAACGTCGCCACAAATGCTTTATCACGCTCCTATCTTGCGGCATGGTCAAAGCCTAAATCTAAATGGTTGCAGAGTCTTAAGGAAGATATTGCGACCAACACCTTCCTTAAGAATATTATACACCAGTGCACCACTAATTCGGTATCAGACAAGAACTATACTTATCGACATGGCATCTTATTATGGCTGGACAAAGTGGTAGTCCTGCAGAGCAGCAAGCTCATTGGTCTCATCATGAAAGAATTCCATGATAGTGCTGTGGGAGGTGTAAGAACTGCGATTAATTAGCCGTTTAATTAAAATAATTTGATTGCCCAAAATAAGATAAAAAAATTTAGAATATTAATTAGAAAATTTAAATGTGATTTTTGGACTTAGTAGATTTTTCTGAGTTGGAAAATGTAATTTTCTGTGGAAAATTGCGTAAAAATGCGACCGGTAAATTAGCCAGAAGTACTCGCTTAAATTTGTCCGATACTGCATGAGAGCAATAAAATTGTAGAAAAATTTAGGAAAATAATTAAAGTTAAAAACCAGGCACTAATTTTAAAGGTTTGGCCCAACGCTATGTTATCAGTTTGGTTTGGTTTGGTTTCGGACCAAAACTCAACCGAATCGATATGCTCGGTTCCTACAAAAACATAACCGTTCGGTTTGCTGTTTTTACAACAACCGAACCGAACCGATAGCGGTTTGGTTCAGTCGGTTTTTTTGGTTTTTAGAGTAAAAGACAAATAGGTCCCTGACCTTTTTTTTCGCAGACATTTTCGTCCTTGACCATTGAAAAATACTTTTAAGTCCCTGACGTCCTTAAAAGTTGGACAAATCAGTCCCTCCGTCCAAATGCCTCCGTCAGACCCAACGGAAAGTGCTTGTCACGCGTACGCGTAGGTCACGCGTACGCATCACCTGGCAGACTTTCCTCTCACGCGTACACGTGTGTCACGCGTACGCGTCACTTTGAATTCTCCATGTTGCCATGGATTCTCCACTTTGCATGTTTTTTCCCTATTTCTTTCAAACTATTCTTGCCTTCAAAACTTTAAATCACTTAAACAAAAAAATATTCTATAATTTTTTTTAGTATCGTTAGTACTCTTTAATTTAGTATCATTTTGGACTATAAATTTTTATTATTTATGACTCTTTTATTACTTATCATTAGTATATAATAAAAACGAAAATAAAGTACAGTGAGAAGTATAATAAAAACAACAAAAAAATAAAAAAAAATTCATACAAATATAATATATAATAATTACAACCAAGAACATATATCATATGAACAAAAAAATTATAATAAGTAAATAAAATTTATATAAATAAAATCAAATAAAAAAATTTATACACAACATAAATATAATATAATAAAGGATAAAAAAAGAATTTATGTAAACAAAAAATAATAAAAATATCATAAAAATTAATAAAAATAAGAATTTATATTAACAATAGTTGTCATATGAATAAAAAAATACAATAAAAATATAACATGAAAGCACTAAAAAAATAACATCAGAA
>NC_029794.2:96769990-96786864 GCF_000816755.2 Arachis ipaensis
TAAAGCATAAAAAAATTTATATAAACAAAAAATAATAAAAATATCATAAAATTTAATAAAAATAAGAATTTATATTAACAACAGTTGTCATATAAATAAAAAAATATAATAAAAATATAACATTAGAACACTAAAAAAATAATATTAAAATATTTATCATATAAATAAAAAATACAATAAAAACATAAAAATTAAAATATGAAAGAGAGTACTAAAAATAATAAAAAAAATTTAAAATATTTACCTTAGCGTGATTGAAACAAATCTAAAAGATTTTGATAAAAGAAAAAATTAGAACGACAAAGAATTACTGTAAAAGTTATATCATTAAAAATGAAGGGTAGAGTTAGTAGAAAAAGAATGAATTTCTCGTCTAATTTCTCAACTGTAATCAACCTTCCCCAACATAAACGCAGAAGTTAGAATTTTTTTTCTTCACATGAATGTATGTTCAGAGGTGAAAGCAATTCTGGGTTCAGAGTTTCACAAAGTTGCCAAACATAAAAATGGGACGTTCAAGACACTCAAACGGACTTCTCTCTTCCCAACGTGAATCCCAAACACACCCTAAATTGCTAAATTTAATTTACTTTTCTCTCATTCGATGCCTTAATATATTTGTTTAAGTGATTTAAAGTTTTGAAGGCAAGAATGGCTTGAAAGAAATGGAAAAAAAAGCATGCAAAGTGGAGAATTCATGGAAAAGTGGAGAATTCATGGCTATGCGTACGCGTGACCCACGCGTACGCGTGACAAGAACTTTCCGTTGTGTCTAACGGAGGTATTTGGATGGAGGGACTGATCCGTCGAACTTTTGAGGACGTCAGGGACTTAAAAGTATTTTTCAATGGTTAGGGACGAAAATGTCTGCAGAAAAAAGGTCAGAGACCGATTTGTCTTTTACTCCAGTTTTTAATTCCTGATGAACAGAATAAGAATCACAATAACTAGAGGTTTAAAATAGTCAATAAACTGAAATAACAAGGGTACATCACATCCAAATTCAATACATTTTCAATCCATTCTAATAACTAAACATAAAACAAACACACAAATAAACATAAAACAAACACACTTAAAAATATCTAACAAATACAATCTTAAAACTAAACAAACCAACAAACACACTTAGCAACTAAATAACAACTAAACCCTAGGATGAGAAATAACAACTAAATAACAACTGAACCAATCATAGTTCCTCGTTCATGCACAAACACAGCAAGGTCTTTAAAAATTTCATTTACTTCACCAATTTGCTGCTGAATTTCTTGAATGCCATGCTCTCTTTCTTCAATGATAGCCTCATTGAAGGCAATCTCATTATCTAAAAACAAGACCTCCTGCCTGTAGCAAGATAATATAATAGCTGAGATACTAAATATTGCATCAGGTCAAATCTAAAATTGTCAAAATACATTTTGGTCCATGACAAAATTGGAATTCAATATTAGTCCCTAAAAGAATTTGCTAATACCTTTAACCCTAAAATAGAAAATGTTATAACAAGTTAGTACTTCCATTTGGTAGCTTAAGCATTCATTATATGATCATTGAAATGTACAGATTAGAATTTTGAAATAATTAAATTCTTACAACGTATCTTTGATTAGGAAAAAAATAAAGAATAAAGAAGCATTTTAGCATCAACGTGATTATAGCATAATTTTCTAAGACAAATAGGTTACATTTAAGAAGTAATCTAATATACATTAATTCATGTTAAAGTTTTTAGATTTTCATCAAATTCACATAGTCTTGTTTGTCCTTTATAATGTAAATTCCTCCACAGCACTAGAAGAAAACAGAAAAAACGAATGTGCTTTTCACTATCAATTGTATTTTAGTTTCATGTAATATACAAAAATTACCTTCTGAATTCCACAAGAAGGGCACGCTGTTCTAGAGTCTTACCAGAATTAGCATATACTTCATTAGCTGTATAGCTGCAAAAAAAAAGCCCAAATAATAAGTGTTATGTGCATAGATGGCAGCCAGTAGAGAAGCAAAATTAATAATCAACAGTAACATATTCTTCTTTAAGAATGAGTTCAATATATAAAATCGTATCAACATAAGCTTACGCCACACAAATAAACACAGTCTTCCACTGTAGATTCCACTAATGGTTGATTAGTCACCTGGATGGAGCAGCTTGTGGAACAAATTGGGTGTAAGCAATTTCCCTCTCTGCTATCTTCTGAAATTCTTTTAACACTGCCTGAAAATCTTTCGCGAGTTTAGCATCTGCTATCTTCTTGCTTGCCTACAAACACACATAATAAAGACATTAAATGCCTATTTTATTTTATTCTGGTCAATATAAAAGAACTCAAGGTCATAGAAACCAATACATTAACATATAATTATAACTAAAACTATCCCAACAATTTCCAGCAAAAACATTCATTCAAAAATGAATCCAGCAAAATCATCCCCCAAAATAATCTGGGAAATAAAAAGTACAATTTTCAGAGAAACTCATGATAACAAAATAATTGAGAAATCCTACTTGAAAAAAGAAGGGGGGAAGACAATATAAAAATGAAGAAAACATAACTGAAGCTAACCACTCAAAGCATGAAGTTTGCAAGACTAGACATTTGTAGATAGAAACAAACTTGCTCAAAATAATTGAGATTTAATTAAGAAACCTTATCAGCCAATCTTTGTACTAGAGCTTCCCTGCTTTGTGCCTCTTCAACGAGGCGCTGCGGATGAGGGAGGTTCGGACTGACGGAGGGAGGTGGCGAGGCGGTATGGATGAAGGAGCCGAGCAGAGGAATGGAGAATGGAGAACTCAGAAACAAAAAATGAGGGGTTAGGGTTACAGGAGGCGCTGAGAGCTTGAGATGGTGAGTGACTTGGGCCTTGGGGGGAGGGTTAGGTAAATACCAAAGAAAAAAAAGAGATGTATGTATATCTTCGGTTTGGTTTGGTTCGGTTCGATTTTTACCGAGCCAATTGAAAACCGAACCGAACCAATTGATTTGGTCGAAAATAAAACAAAAAATCGGTTTTTTCAATTTTCAAGTCGGTTGTTGTAATTTTCGGTTCGGTTTTGTAGTAATTTTTGGTTTGATTTTGTAGTAATTTTTGGTCCAGTTCGATAACTTACACCAGCCTCATACACAACCTAAAAACACAAAGAGCAGCTGCTGAATTGAGAGAGAGGAAGAAGAAGTGGTACTATTCACTTTCTTCTTCAAATGATCATATCTCGAGCTACGGTTCTCCGATTCGCGAATGGTTTGCGGCCACACAAAGCTCTCGCCGAACCCGTTAGTTTCATCTAACCAATTTGGTAATCTTTTCGAAAATCTTTGCCCAGTTTTCAGGTCTATAAATTTTGAATTTTTAGGTTTGGTTTTGAGTGAGTTCTTGTGATTTTGGGTGTTTAGGTACCCTCTAGTACTTGATTCCTATTAGATTTTGACCCAATCTATTATGAGTAAGATGAGCATCTTCAACTTTCTTGTGAAATTGGATATTTAGAAACGCTAGGTTTGATTTGTGGAATTTTGTGTAATTGCTAGCTTGTATTGGTGTTGTGTGCAGTATATTGCTGTCTTGAGTTGCTTGAAAGTGGAATTTGGTGTATGGAATGGATGATATTATATGTTGCTAAGTTGTGAAATGATGAGAAGGTATATGAATATAATTTAGGTACATTGGAGCTGTTTTGGATATGGAATAATTGGTTTTAAATTGAGAGTTTTGGTAAATTTGAGGTTTATAGGTTTTTGGTAAAAATAAATTTTTGGCCAACTTTGGCGGATCATATCTTAAACCTCGATTTTTGAAATTGATTGAATTTCATATCAAATTAAAGATAATTCAAAGAGCTTTAAAACGGCTTTAGATTTCCTGAAAATCGAAATTTTTTAGAAAAAGATATGATCGTTTTGGAAGTTAGTGTCAAAAATCTGAATTTTGTGATGTTGCAGAAAATTGTAAATTTTGGTTTGTGTACCCACACACACACCTGTGCCTACGCACTGAGCAGAACGGGTGTTATGACTCGTGCATACGCACACCCTGTGAAAGTTGCAAGTTGTGCGTACGCACAACATCACACGTACGCACAATCTGGGAAGAGAATTCTGTTAAGTGCGTCCGCATGTATTCATGCGTACTCACAAGATAGAAAATTTTACTTTGTGTGCATATGCACACCTCTATGCGTACGCACAAGTTGAGAAAACTATTCTGGTGCGTGCATACGCACAATCCTATGCATATGCACAAGCCCTGCTTTTCAAATAAAAACATTGTTTTTAACCGTTTTACCTTCCCAGTAAGCTTGTAAACTTCCATAATGCTTGTTTTTAAGCTTTGAAACATAGAGAATACCATAAGCGAGTTTAACTAGATATTTTTTGGTAAAAAGTTTAGAAGACGGAGACATAGATTTCTGGAGTACTGAGGATGGATTAGTTGAGTGAGATGGCAGAGTATTGTAATGATGATTAATGTGATAAGTTGTGGAATTATGGACTGATGATGGTTATGACAAGTCTGAGACTCGAAGATAAATGGGAATTATTGAATGTTGAAAGTGACCACTGAATGAGATATGGATATGTATTGTATTATACTGATATTGTTGAGACACTATGCACCTAGCAGGGACGATAGGATAATCCCGCCTGTCGAGGTTGCGGCGGCGGCGTAAGGACGGTGGTTAGTCCTGCTTACATTGAGATGTGAGGTCTGTGGCTGAGTATCCGCTCGCATCCTTTTGGAATCACAAGAGTGTGCGTGGGCACTATATCCCTGGACCATGTGTCGAGCACGATATCCCTGGGTGTACACATTTTATTCATGACCGAAAGGCAACATTCCCATGAGAATGTGTCGGGTTGGCAATTGAACCGACAATGTGATATCACAGCCAATAGGGCAGGCATTCATCATGTGCATCTTTTATATAGTTGCTTACTTTGTTTACTTGCATAATATGCCTAATTGTATAACATGCTTAAGTGCTTCTTGATTTACCTGCTATACTTGATAATTACTTGTGCTTTACTTGTATGAATTACTTGTGTTTTCTACTGGGATTGAGGAGGTTCAGTAGGCGATGGCAATGAGATCGCATGGCGGTTAGGCTGGCGAAAGCTGTGGGACAGTGGTGTGAATGTTAGTTTAGAAAATTTCCTAAGTTAGATTACCCCCATTTTAGTATGGTTTTAAAGTTATGGTTTTAAATTTAATTATGCTTTAAGTCTAAATCTTATGCTTGATGTGAAGTTCTAGGATTGCCTCTGGTGTCCCAGAATCTTATATCTTACATTACTGGGCACTGTTACCATACTAAGAACCTCCGATTCTCATTCCATACTTTGTTGTTGTTTTTCAGATGCAGGTCGCAACCCACCTCGACGAGTTGTGTGATGGTGACAGAGTGGAGGATCTTTAGTTTCTATTGGAGTATTTTGGATATTTTTGTTTTTAATACTCTCACTTTTGTATCTTTATATGTCTTAGAGGCTAACTTTGAGAGAGATATTGTATATGCTATTTTTAACTTCAGAACTCTGTTATGTCTGTATATAACTAGCCGGCTTAAACTCCACGGGCTGAGACTAGTATTTTATGACTATTATACTTATGTATTTACATATGTCTTGTTATCTTGTATCTATGTCTTGTGCCTTTAAGCTTGTAGCTTCGTGTGAACGCTTCACGCTTTCCTGTTTCTGTTTGAACACTAATTTCTTTATCTATATCTTGTGCCTTAAGTTTGTAGCTTTGTGTGAACGTTTCGCGCTTTTGTAATTCTATTGTTGAGCTTATTTCTTCATCGGGATTCTCTTATTATTAATCCTTTCTACTTATATATATATATTGTATAAGCCTTAGAATTGTGATAACCTTTAATTATTCTTTGCTTTATGGCATGAGGTAAGGCTTAGGGTGATTAGGGTGTTACAGGAGGTCATGCGGGCATTGCTAAAATAGTGGAACGCATTTGCACCACATTTTACTAGCCTAAGATGCAGCATCAAATGAGAGAATATGTCCTCTCTTGTGGTACTTGTCAACGAGCAAAAGTAGAGACGAGATTTCCAGCTGGATAGTTGCAGCCGCTGCCTATTCCTTCTAGAGTTTGGGAGGATATTTGCATGGATTTCATTATAGCTTTGCCTCCGATTCATGGTTTTTCAGTGATCTTGGTTGTGATTGATCGCCTTACTAAATCAGTGCATTTCATTGCACTTAAGAATGACTTTAATAGTATGAGTGTTGCTAAGGCCTTTGTTCAACTTGTTGTGAGGCTACATGGTTATCCCAAATCAAGAGTCTTAGACCGCAACAAAGTCTTTGTTAGCAAATTCTGGCAGCACCTCTTTAAGTTGCAAGGGACTACCTTGGCCATGAGCTCCGCTTGTCACCCTCAAATGGATGGTCAGTGTAAAGTATTAAATATGACGCTAGAAATGTACCTTCGGCTCTTTTGTTTTGATAACCCGAGATGATGGCTAAATATGAGCCCTTGGGGAGAGCTTTGGTACAACACTTTTTGTCATAATAGCATTAAGATGTCTCCATTTAAGGCGCTATATGGTTGGGATCCGCTATCCCTGGTTAATTATGAATTTTGCCACGCGGATTGATGGGCAGATATTTTATACGCTTTTTGATGCTATTTTCCTAGTGTTTTTAGTATATTTTATTAAGTTTTATTATGTTTTAGTAGGTTTTAGTGCAAAATTCACTGTTTGGATACTACTTTGAGCTTTTGTGTTTTTTCTATTAATTTAGGTGATTTTTGGGTGAAATTGGCAAGTTTTGGCAAAGTCTGATTCAGAGGCGAAGAAAGGAGTGTAGATGCTGTTAGATCCTGACCTCCATGCATTCAAATGAGCATTTCTAGAGCTACAGAAGTCCAATTGATGCGCTCTCAATGAAGTTATAAAGATAATGTTCAGGGCTTTCCAGCAATATATAATGGTCTATAGTTTTCTTTGGATTGAACTGCCCAAAACGGGCGTTGAACGCCCAAACTACCCCCTTTCTGGCGTTCAACGCCCAAACAGGACCAACCTCCCAAGTTGAACGCCCAAATTGGCATTCAACGCCACAAGTGGGCACATTTACCCACTAGTGGGCATTCCACGCCCACTCCTTCGAGTTGGACGCCAAGCTCAACCCAAACACTCACCAAGTGGGCCCTGAAGCAAATTTTCGCACCTTTAGTTTAGTTTATCTCATTTTTGTAATTTTTAATTATTAGTAATATCTTTTAGGTCTAGTATTTACTATAAATAAGGGACTTTCTTCCTCCTGAGGACTATGCCTCCCAGGAGGGAGAAGCACAAACACATTATTTCTGTACAGTATGAGCAACTAAACCTCCTAGGTTAAGGTTAGGAGCTCTGCTGATTCCTTTGGATTAGTGAAATTATTTTTCTTCTTCAATCTATGTTTGATTTTATTCTATGATGCATTGTCATTCTTCATCCTTATGAATCTCGATTTCTACATGAGTTCCTTACGAGTCCTGACGCAGATAGTATTGAGCTACAGCTTGAGAATGCATCACGGGTTTCAACAAATTATCTGGGCTAATTGGGGTATGTGACATAAAACCTCGTTAGTCAGGGGTAATTGAGGTTCCTGTGACTTTAAGGGCTAGAATCATAAGAGCATCATTCTCTGATCTGGAAGATCCGACCTTGTCTATGGCGTTTTGAGTAGGATTATCAAGAGAGTGAATTGCGTGCGCTTCACCCTCTCCCAGATTGATGTAGTCCGTTCGGATGTTTGGTTTGGACCTGAGGAGATTAATGACCACGACCAATGGCTTAATCACTTATAGCCTTGCCATTGAAGGAATCACTCATCATTGGAGTAGTGAGCATGATGTGTTAATCCATAAGAAGAAGCATCTCCAAAGCCTTAACTAATCTATCATTACTGTTTTTACATCCACTCTTTATCGCTTTTGTTATTGCTTATTTATGCACCTACAACAAATGACAACTATCTTTCTATTCGTCTGGCTAAGATCTGCAGGATAACCACAGCTTGCTCAATCCGGCAATCCTCGTGAGATTCGACCTTCACTCACCTGAGATATTACTTGGATGACCCAGTACACTTGCTGGTTCAGTTGTGCAAGTCACAAATTTGCGCACCATGGATGATCCTTCTTTACAAGAAATGTTGACTCTGCAGGACCAGACTCTGGAGTAGTTGAAGCACAATCTTACTCATTCTCAATAGTTCATGAAGTACCATGCTGATAAGCAGCGTCGTCAGGTTGAATTGGAGGAGGGTGACCTAGCTTTAGTAAAGCTCCAACCTATTGACAACATTCGGTGGCTTTACGTCAGCATTAGAAATTAGGCATGCGTTATTTTGGACCATTTCAGATCCAGCAAAAGCTTAGTGCTGTGGCTTATAAGTTGGCACTTCCTCCGGAGGCAAAGATTCACAATGTCTCATATCTCTGCTCTGAAGAAATTCCGTGGTGACAAAGAGATTCACTACATTCCTTTTCCTCTACGTACCATAGAATTGGGTCCAATTTTAGCACCTCATGTAGTTTGAGCCGAGCAAATGATGATCAAAGATGGCAAATAGATTCATCAGCTCCAGGTCCAATGGGGGCGAAGGTCCAGTGACAGAATTGACATGGGAATTTGCTGATGAATTCTGTCGTGCTTTTTCGGATTTCAATCTTGAGGGCAAGGTTGATGTTATCCAGGGGGTAATGTAATGAATATTAGTGGGCCTAGGCACATAAGAGAGGACCATGTTGCCCATGCAGAGAGCAATTCTAATACTCACGGCCAGAGCCATAATTGTTGGAGGAAGAGTTAGTTACAAACTAAGGACAGATGACAAGTAATCTGATAAATCAGGGACCACACATGAGCACAAAAGTGAAAGCTAATAATAGGAGGTTTGAGCATTATGTTTGCTAGTGCATTGTGGTTCAATTTATTGGAGGAATTTATGGTCACATTCGTCTGGTGTTGGTGTTACTTATAATAGATACTTTTTTTCTCTATACATTCTCATTGTTTCGTTAGTTTACTATTTCATTGAACTTATGCTTCTGCATCACTCTACTGCTGTACTGGTTTAATTCTTTTTTTCAATGAAATTCATCATTCACCCTTCCACACAAATGGACTGAGTCGTTAACTGACGGTTCACCTGAACATTATATAATGTGAGCACTAACAACAAGATCTTACTTCAAAAAAGCATGGTTTTACTCCTCCATATCCTCATCCCCATCTTCATCGTCACTCAGATCAAGATCAGCTAGTAACTCATCTAGTGGAACAAAAGGCATCCCTTCCCCTTCTATCACTCATCTCTAATGATTAGTATTTTTTTTTTGAAAGTGAAGCTCAACACACGAAGTGGAGCATAGAGGCTACAACAAAGGAAAAACAAAAGAACTAGAAAGATAATCGAAGCAACCATAATAATCATGAAGCCCCTTTGTCATCTCTGGCATTGACATCAATAAGAAAAGGTGTCTGCACCTAACCACTCCTTTTAGCTCTGAAAGGATATGTTGATAATCTCCTCACCTCCTTTTCCCTTATTCTGAAAAATCCTCCGGTTTCGTTCCAACCATATATTCCACATAATGGCACAAAAGCACACCATCCATCTCTTGCACTCCTCCTTCCTAATTGATACCTCAGTCCAACTCTAAAAATGCTCCTTAACCGTACCTGGACAAATCCATAGTACACCAACACATGATAGCCAAGCACACCATACCTGCCAAGAAAAACTACAGCCAAGAAACAAATGGTACCCATTTTCATCACCTCTGTTACATAAAACACATAAATTATCTTCTTGGTTAATAACCCCAAGCCGATTAAGTCTCTCCTTCGTATTGACCCTACCAGTCAAGACAAACCAAACAAACAACTCTACTCTAGGTGGAACAAGCCCTTTCGAAATACTCCTAATAAAGCTATAGCTTGATATATCCTCTGGAACTATTTTCACCTGCAACACCTGCACAAATGAGGTAGTAGAAAAAATACCTTGTTTATCATATTTCCATAAAACTTTATCCTCTCTGCCAAATGCAAGTTTGACTAGCCTCAAGGTATGGTGAAGCTGGTTCACTAGATCCAACTCTCATTGGAATAGTTCTCACTTCCATTGGAAGTTCCATATCCACACTAACCCATCCCAAAACCCACAATCCCCTATCACTGACCCTCTTTGGTATGAAACTGAGAAGAGCCTTGGAAAAAAATCTTTTAAGGAACCTCCATGAATCCAGACATCCTCCCAGAACCGAATTCATCTTCCATCATCCACCTCCTCCATAGATGATTGGTATTCTTTATTACGATACAATGATACAACCTCAGTTCAAAGTTTTCTTCTAACTCCTCTAAGAATTGTTCATATTCTGAGGTCTTCATGTCTTGTTCAAATCTACCCTTATCATCTGCTTCCATGCCAAGTTTAAACTTCCATGAACGACGCTTATAGTGTTTCTTCAGGCGCTTACTTCAAAACTCTTCTTTACTAAAACTACTTCGGAAAGGATAATGTAAAAGCTGGTATCTGCACAAGCACAAAAACACCCATACAGAAATCACAAAATCAAGGGAGTGGATCAAGGAAATCTTACCCCTATACTCATTGAATTTAGAAAATATAGAATTACAGTGTGAAATAATGAAACAATAGAAATGAACGATAGGGGCTGATATTAGAGAGCTAGTCTCTTTCTTAGTCTAATTTTCACTCCATACTCCCGAAAATTCCCCTTCTCTCTCTCTCCAATTTGTTATCAAATACCCTCTTCTCTGATCTGATGCTTCCCTTACTACCCAAGCCATGAGCCATATGACAAGTTAGTTACAACCATATTTTCTAAATCATTCTTTTCCATTTTACCTTCTCTCTTATTTTTTCTACTATAGTGAAAAGGTAGAGGTGGAATTTTCCTTGATTTAGGATTGGAAGCTTCCATTCCTCTCTTTCCCGATACCCTTACATCATCAGGGAATGTAACAGACAGGTCCTCTGTACTTGTCCAATTCAATATCATTAGTGATAGCCTCATATAGTTCATAACCAAGAGCATAATCACCAGGACTTAGAAAGATGGCCCAAGTAAGTCTCTATGGAAAATATCGTATCATCCTTCCCGAATCCGACACATGAGCCACTTGAGCCTCAGCCAAAACATATTTAGTACCAGCTAGGGGTGTTCAAAACCGATCCGGACCGAACTAAACCGACCAACCAAACCGAAAAAACCGAAAACCAAACAAACCGAAAACCGAAAAAACCGAAAAAAAAAATATTTTGCTATTTTTATTGCGGTTCGGTTCGGTTTTCGGTTCTGACAATGAATCACACTAAGACGAACATGCCTGACAAACGCTCGTGTCTACTTGGGTTCATGTGAATACGTGACTGGAAAGCACGGGCCAACAGCTATGTTTATACATCTCTTAGACGGTTAATCCACGACTTCATTGGAGACTTCTCGAGGCACTAGTTTAGGTGATTTCTGGGGAGATTAGGTTCTCCATGGTATAGGCTAGAATCCAAAGAAGCAGCGTTCTCTGATCCAGAAGATTCGACCTTATCTGTGGCACTTTGAGTAGGATCGCGAGGAAAATGACTTGCTAGCGCTTTACCCTTCGTCAGATTGGATGACCACGGCCAATGGCGTTCAATCTGTAGTGGAGGAGATCAATGACCACAGCCCACGACGTTAATCATATACAACTTGCCACAGAAGAAGTCACTCACAAGCAAAGAAGACAGTAATACCTAGGGTTGTTCAAAATTGATCCAGACCGAACTAAACCGACAAACCTAACCGAAAAAACAAAAAACCAAACAAATCAAAAACCAAAAAAATGGAAAAAAATATGTTTTGTTGTTTTTATTACGGTTCGGTTCAGTTTTCGGTTCTGACAATGAAAACTGAACCAAATTGATATTATACAAAATCCTAAAAAAAAAACCCCCAAACCCCAATTAACGTGACCTAACCTAACCCCCCACCCCCAAACGTAAACCTAGCCGCTCTCTACTCTCACTCTCTCAATTTCACTCTCTGCACTCACTCTCAGTCTCACTCGAAGAAACCCAAGGCCGGCGGCGAACCCATCTTCTTGCAGCACCTCCCCAGCCGGCGAACCCCTTCCTCCCACCACCTCGTAGCGCCGTCGAAGCATTTCTCCCAGCGCCACCGGACCTTTCTTTCCAGCCCCACCTCGCGGACAGCACCACCCAGCCCCAGCCAGCACCACCCTCGCGGTCGTAGACACTACACCACCCAGCAGTCCAGCACCATCCAGCGGCACCCCAGCGGCACCAACAGGACCAATCTGGCCACCCGCAGCACCGTTTGAGGCCACCCATAGCAGTACTGCTGCGTTTCTGGCCTGGCCAACTACAACACAGCAGCCACCGGTTGGCCTTCTTCCAGTGCTCTTCCTCCTTCCCATCTACTTGACTTCAGGTTTGATTTTCTCTCCTTCTATGTATCTGAAGCAATTAGACATATTGGGTTTATAATTATGAAATAGTTAGGGTTTGATTTTGTTAATTATAATTTCTATGATTCTGAGTTGCTAAATTTGTTTAGGGTTTTGTTAATTTCTTGTTAATAACTCTGATTCTGTGGTTCTAAGTTGCTGGGTTCAAATTTGCTTGTTTTGCTTAGTTCAAGTTTTGTGATTCTCTGATTATGTGTTTCTGATTCTGTGATTATGTGATTCTTAATTGATTTTTGGTTTTCTGCACTTATTTTGCTTGTTTTGAAATTTTGTTAATAATACTAATGATTACTATGCTTGTTTAATGATTTTGTTAATTTGAGTTATTTGTTTTGAGTTGATTTTGTGATTTAATTTATTAATAATTATGATTCTGTGATTCTAAGCTGCTGGGTTTAATTTATTTTTGCTTGTTTTGAGTTGATTTTGTAATTTATTTGTATTCAATTTCTGTTCAATCTATTTGTTCATTGTTGCTGATTGTTGTTCATTGTTGTTTATTATTTGTTCATTGTTGCTGATTGATGTTCATTATTCTTTGTTGCTGAATGCTAGTAATTTTTTATTTTGTTGTGTTTCTGCTTCTATTTTTTTAATTATTTGTTCATTGTTGCTCATTATTCATTGTTGTTGATTCCTAGTATTTATTATTCATTATTTGGTATTGGTCTTTGGCAGGATAGAAGAAGAGAACTTGGAATCAATATAATTGATGAACAGAAGGTGCAATTGTCTAAGGTAATTGGTCTTTCTACACATGTCTCGGTTGCGGCTTTTAGTTTCAAGAGAACTAGGTGGGCACAATGTATTTATGTATTGCCTGCCTTTTTGTGAGAAAGTGCATTTCACTTGCAAGTTATGAAGTTCTTTGTACTATGAAAGATGTCTTCAACATTCTAAATATATTGATATAATGGTATTAAAAATAGAAAGGAAGAATTTTATTGTCTGTAATATACCTTTAGATGTGTTATTTTCTTGCATAATGCAATGACACTTCTGTTAGTCTTGTGTTATTTTGTGTCATTTAATAGAGTTAGTTCATTTGTTTTACTACATTTAGGAATTCCTTGACATGTTTGTGAAATTGTGATTCTGAGTTTCATTTATTTTAATTTCTTTTGTCGTTGAATTTCATTGAATCAAGACTTTTGTTAGTTATTGCGTATTTGTGTTAGATGATTTTAATGTTATAATTTTGTGAAATGGTATGGCAGGCTTTTCTTTGAGTTGATTGAAAAAATCGAACAAATCGAACCAAATCAAACCGATTTTAATTGGTTTGATTTGGTTCGAATGGTCTTGAGAAAAAAAATCGAACCAAACCGAACCGCAGTTTAATTAAACTATTGGATCATATGACTTTTCTCTAAAAAATCGAACCAAACCGCACCACGAACAGCCCTAGTACCAGCGATAGTAACCTCAGCAGAATGAATAATTTCCACATCTACCACAATGTCAGATGCCCTCCATTAGTGATCAACATCCAAGAAGCAATGCGTCAGGGTAAATGAATCAAGCAAAGCAATGCTGCTACACTAACCTGGATACAAATCACAAGGGGACCAAGGTTTCCCAAACTAGCAGCAACTTTTAATGGCAGACATATTAAATCTTTGCGGCAAATAGGGGGATTTCAACAGAACATGTGTATTTGTAGTTGTAGCTATTACTCTTAGGACCACGGGATACAAGTTACATATCATGAGGCCTTCTCACATGAACAACTTCGCCCAGAAATACCACAAATTTTATACCCTGACTTCGATTAGAGAAAAATAAGTCAATTCCCTGATCCGTCTCGTTGATTCTGATAGCACTGACAGCAGCATCATGTTTCAAAATCAACTGCTCCAAATAAAAGAAAGTGCGCCTATGAGAAACATGTTGTCAAAGTTGCACGGCGGTGACCCACTGGTTAGAATTAGCCTGGACCCAGGAGCAAGATTCACACATTTGATCCCGTTGAATATACACAACAAGATAAGACTGTTCAAGGATGACTCCATTCAAAATCTCCTTCTGAACCTTCACGATGACCTTGATCCTTTTGGAGTAGGGCTCAGTCCAAATAAAGTCTACATGTACCATCCTCGCTTTATTAGAATTGAAATTTTTCTGCAACTTTTTCAAGCAAAAGGTTGCTATCACATTCAGGGCAATCCTTGAGCTCGAGACGCCTCACTAGACCCGTAGTGATATTATTTTCTAAGCTTAAGCACTTGATGCACATGTTGGCAGCATTTGATTGCATTGGCAATTCCACATTTGCAATACAAAACATTGCGAATTGTATGATGAACAATGAACATACCATTTTCCATCCTTGAAGGACCAACATGGGGAACCTTGAAATGCATGAGCATGGAATCATAAATTAGGAAAGAAAAAAAACACGAAAACAAAAAAACAAAACAAAACAACTCTACAATCATAAGAAAATTAAAAAAAAAAAAGAATAAAAACACTAATATCAAACAACTGATGTGTATATAGCTACGTAAAACTGAATATTGGACTTAATTCATACTACTCAACAACTGATTCAAGTACTAAAAAATATATATATTCTAATGAATTTGTAATGAATCAGCTAAAAAAATATTCTGATGATTAAACATTAAAGAACAGGCCGAATTGAAAGAGAGATATTTAGTGAAAAAATTAATATAAATGATCTACGCGGTACAGTAGACAGAGGCAACATCATCTTAAGATGACTGACTACGAGCACAGCAGGGAATTACTAATTTAGTTTTTCCTATTTCGGTTATTCATCGTAATATTCTACCTACTAAGTGTTTGTTTGGGCGCTATTATTTTGATAAAAAATATTTTTTTTCAATGAAAAAATATCTTTTTTATTTTTTAGCGTGTTTGGCAAATTTTTAATAGTAAAAGTAAAAGTACTAGAAAAATAAAAAAAAAATCTTTTTTGAGAAGTTATAATTTACATCTTTTTTTAAAAAATTTTTTTTTTCTTAAAAAAAGATGTTTTTCATGTAATAAATAAACAAAAAAGTACTTTTATATTATTATACCCAAACATAATTGATAGATAAAAAGAACTTTTTGCATGAGATACCCAAACATAAAATTACTTTTACTTTTTCATAAAATCTTAAAAAAAAGAATAATTCAAAAAAAGATCTTTTTTTTAGAGTTCACCCAAACAAGCTCTAAAACTATTGAGGGAACATTTTGCAAGCTACACGAAGGTATAAGAATCTTGGGACTATTTCCTTTATTCTTAGATAGCCTAATTGCATATGCATGAACTTTTTTTCAAAATTATTCTTAGGCCCAATCTAAGTACTTGTTTGAAACATTAAGTTGGTAAAAAATATTTTTTTTAATAAACAAATGTCTTTTTTAGTAAATATTAAAAAAATATATTTTTTTTTGATAAATTATAATTTATATCTATTTTAAAAAAAATTTTAAAAATATATTTTATATAATAAATAAATAAAAAGTATTTTTATATTATTGTATTCAAATAAAATTGATAAATAAAAATATTTTTTATATAAAATATTCAAACATAAAATTACTTTTACTTTTTTAAAAGATCATTTAAAAAAATAACTCAAAAAAAAAGATTTTTTTCTTAAAAAATTCACTAAAATAAGTCCTAACCATAAGAAATTTTTTTCATAGACCTATATTAAGTTTATGAGGAAAATATTAAATAAGTCTGAAAAATTAAGACACTAAAGTTATAGGTACTTGAAAAATTACAAAGCTAAATATTGTTTATTCTTTTACGAAGGATAAGTCCATCAATGCAAATTTTTAGAAATTTATTTGATACTCTTTTTCATAAAATCTATCAGTTTATTATAAAATTATCTAAAAAATTAAATTTTTCTGGCATTTTTTTTTAAATCTACAAATGAATTAATTTTAAATTTGTCTTTAAAATTACATTCACGCTTCAAATTAGTTCCTGAAATTTTAAGTTACTCAATGTATTCTCCAAAATTTATTTTAGTGACTTATGTTAGTCTCTCGACTATTTTTCATCAATAACGTAGATCTTTACTGTTACATGTTAAATATGGTTTGATCACGTATAGTAAGATATTAATATGGTAGTTAATGATATATGACATGTCAACATAGACAATGATATCATATGACAGAACACGATTTCTTTACATATTTCTTTGGTGCCATATATCATAGTATTATTTGTTCACGTGTCATCGACATAATATTATTACAAATGACTCAATTTGATTCTGCTTCAGTTTAGTCCTTAAAATTAAAGAACATGAATTAAAATAATCTATGAACAAAATTTTATTTTTTTTAATAAATTTAAAATTTTTAATATTTTTTAAAGTT
>NC_029794.2:96786925-96839234 GCF_000816755.2 Arachis ipaensis
CAAAAACTTAGCAAGTTTTAAAAAATAAAAAAAAATTCATCTAAGGATTACTTTGATTTATAACTTTTAATTTTATGGATTAAATTAAGTCACTTAACAAAATGCAAAACTAAATTAAATCACATGCAATAATAACATGTTAATAACATGGACAAATCATATTATAATACGTAAACAATTTTTAAATAAATTGGATAACCTCAATCTTAAGTTTCACAACACATCTCGACTACATTCTCACCCACTTATATTCAATATTTGGTGTACTTACCAAAGTTTGAACCTAAGTGCAGTGTATTAAGAGACAAATGGTTTAATCAATTGAGTTAAGTCTCAGTTGAAAAAAAAAATTAAATATAAGAAGTGGTTAAAATGACATGTGGCACTTAAAGACTAATTTAAAGTATGAGTACAATTTTAAAAACTAATTTAAATATTAACTCACTTACAAATCTTTCACAAAATTGCTCAAAAATCTTGTCTTATTGTTTGGTAACAAATGAACCTTTCGAAGCTTTAATTCACTCACCAGGGGATAATTTTATTTCCGGATATTAACATGCCTCTAAGACAATCTAGATAACAAATTAAATTAACGAGTTGTCACGAGTAAATACCCATAGTAGTTCCTGAGATTCACGTAAATACTCATAGTAATCTTTAAGATCCCGATTTTCCCATTATAGTCCTCCAGATAGAGCTCCGAGCACTCAAAGTGGTTCCTGGGTATATTTCTGGTGATGAGTCATCACCGGAGTGCTGATGTGGACTCGGTTTGCCACGCTGGAGGGCTCCTAACGGCTAGCTGAGCTGGTGAGTTTCTAATTTCTACTCAAATTAGTCCCTCCTATTATATTTAACCTTAAATCTCCAAATTCTCAGACACTTCATCTCTTTCTCTTGTTTATCTCTTCTTCTTCTTCTTTCAAGCATATATCAGACACTATAGGTATTGGTGTTGGTGTTGGTGTTGGCAATGGTGGTGGAGGAGGAGTGATTTGGGTTGGGGGAGGGATTAACAACCCACAACCCTCTGGATCTTCTTCAGAATCAAAGCTGGATGGGGCTTACACAACGCTACAGGCATGAAAATCTGCAATCACTGATGACCCAAAGAAAATTCTAGGAACATGGGTTGGTCCAAATGTGTGTTCTTACAAAGGGGTTTTTTGTGATTTTACTGAAGATGAAATGGGTGCATCTGCATCAGCATTCACTGTAGTTGTAAGCATAGATCTCAACCATGCAAATCTCCAAGGAACCCTTGTCAAAGAGCTATCTTTACTCACTGACATGTTGTAACACCCTAACTACCAAAGCTCACGCTTCCGGCTGCGCAACTCTGATAGCTCGGACATTACGACGACACTTATACTATTTAATACTAAAATATGAGCCTGTTTAAAACTTTAAACCGCAAAATTGCTCCAAAAATACTTTCGTTATACAACATACATCCGTACATACAATACACTTACAACAATTCACAAAGAGTACCTACACACACACACACACACACACACACACACACACATATATATATATATATACATACATAATATTACAAGCATTAACCAATACAATTCCTATCCCTCTTACAGAATATATCAAGATAAAGGCGATGGTACAACAAGTAATAATCCAAAGCAATACAGAGCATCTCAACAACAACTAAATAAACTCTTTGTAACTTCTACGCCCATATCCTGAAAGGGAAAAAATGTAGGGGGGTGAGAACATCATCCTCGAAAGGGTTCTCAGTAGAGGATTTTTGGAAATTACTGTAATAGGATACGTGAAGATAAATCGTACCAGTGATTAATAACCGTCTTATGCCTCCTTCTCAAAAACAACGATTTACAATAAAAGTAAAGTCTAAAAATCCTTTCTAAAAGAAGAACCGTTCAATTCTCAAAAACTCAAAAGCCTTTCAAAAAAAATGTTTATCTATGCTAAACAAAAATAGCCTTTCATATTTTTCCAAACCAGAAACACAAAACCGAAATCAACCATCGGCTCATCTCATTTCAACCACGGCCTTAGGCCCAAACAATCCAACCATCAACCAATCACCACAATCCAACAGAGTCCCAGTTGCAAACACAGATAGGAAGTTCAAGCACAAACAAACAGTTACAGCAAGTAGAACAAATAGCATTTAATCACAAGTAGTCACAAAGGCAAACCAAGTACAATATGCACACCCAAACAATGTCACATAGATGCATATGATGCATGCCTGTCCCTAGTGGCTGATGATATCATCTGTCGGTTATATAGCCAACCCGACACGTCCTGGTAGCTAACCATGGACAGAAACACCCATCGCGGAGCAAGTAGGTTTGAGCTACAACCCCATTGCTACTACCCGCTCAATCCAGAGCCAGTGGAATAACCACTACTGCGGCTACTACCCAGGCGGGTGTTTAAAAGCTCAACCTGGAGCAAGTGGAATCACCACTACTACCGCTACTACCCAGGCGTCACAGTCTCTGACCTGGAGCAAGTGGGACGAACCACAACCCTTGCTACTACCCAGGTATCTCAATCATATATTCATTCAGTCCCAGCCATGGATCAACATCCATATCAGCCATCCGACTTAAATTCATAATTCATAGTCAGCCATACGGCCCATAACTCATTCGGCAATCAGCCATAAATCAATATCATACACAGCCATTCCGGCTCATGGTTCAATCCAGAACCAGCCAATATTCATAATCATATACAGCCATTCCAGCCCATAACAAAACAGCACTTCCACCATTCAACATCATCAAATTCATAAAACCGGCATTTAAGCCACAAATCACTTTTCTCAAACCATTTCACTTTGAAATCAAATTTCAACTCTTTTCAGCCTTGGCTTTAAAGATCTCATTTCTCAAATCATCTCAGGCTCATAAAGCCAAATTTACTCAAAGTGAGTTCCCTGTTTAAAACAAAGCCACTCTCGATATTCTCTTTCCAAAACTTCCAAAACCATGGCAAGTTAAGGATTTATTTCAAAGTATTCAAAATCACCCATACAACAATGGGATTTTATAACAAAAGTTTCTCGGTAGAGTCCCAAGTCTTTAGGGAAGTTCAACCTATATCAATTCCTCAAAATTCATTGAAACTCTTAAAATCATGGATTCTCGGTTCAAGTAAATAAAATTGAATTTATTATGAAACCGAACATACAAAATCACAAGTTCCAACCCGGTCCAAAAATCAACTCATTTGAAAAGGAACCGGTTCATTTGAATCAAACCACTTTTAGGTTTCTTTTTGGAACCCATTTTTCTAACTCTTCCAAAATGCCTCAAACTTAATTACTCAATCAAAAGTCTAGATTCCTTTGAAATCACTAAAAGCTCCTTTTTATATTGAAATCGATATTAGAGCATCATTCTTCTTCAATGATTCAAACGGTAAAAATAGTTCATTTCTAAATAAGTCAAACTCAAGGCATAAAGTTCACTAAATAAATTAAGCTTGAAAATATAAATATTTTCTTAATAAATCAAATAATACAACTTCTCAAATCCAATCCTTTTTAAATAACTTTTTAAACAAGACTAGGATTTTGTAGAAATTTCGGCAGCACCTCCCTTAAAACTTGGACTTTTGCCACCCGGTTCGGGTCCCAACTAAACCGTTTCTCATTCCTTTTTCAACAGCTCAAAACCAGAAATCAATTCAAAGAAAGCTAAATCCAACAGTCGCCTCAGTGGCATATCTCAAGAAAACCATTTCAAAGTCAACTCAATATCAACCGATTTAACTCATTTCCAAAGCTTTAAAGAAACGGTTCAGTAACAAATCATTTGTCCAAGATCAATTCAATTAAAGTAAACCAGGCTGAATTCAAAAGTGCATTCGACTTTTCACATCATCAAATAATTGACTCAAATCAAATCAATCCTCAACGGATTAAACTCAGATTTCAAATCTTTAAAGAATCACTTCAAAATATTATATTTCACAAAGCCGCACAACGATTCAGCCAAACAAACATCCATAATCATTCGAGTCAATCAAATAATACATAAGGCAGATACAATCACTAAATACACCATATCTCACATCAGTATCCATATGTAATAATTCCAATAATAAACTATAGTTTTCGGAAAGCGCCCCTACCTCAAAACGCAAATTTCATAACTCAAACGCGTCACAGAGTCCTTTCCGCCTCAACCCGAAATCATCAACAACCGCAACCTCAGCTTCAAGCCACATCCGCAATAACCATATCGCAATATACAATAATCAGGACTCAACCTCACGTTACCAAAACTCATATTCATTAACCAGACACATACGAATACTAACGCGAGGCGTTTCGAAACATAAATTACTTACTGAACTAGCGAAACGAAGCAGCTGCGATTTCGAACAGGCCCGGCAACAGCTCCGGCAGCGGCCAGAAGCTTCGGTGGGTCAACTATAAAAACCACGCAGCGTTAAACCTTCTCGAAATCCAAAAAGGCAGAAACCTCAACTAAAATCCTTACCGGCAGAGTTTTTCGGCGACTAAGTTGCATTCTCCGGCGGCAGATACAGCGAAGCAGCTCGGAACGGCCAGCAGCAGTGGCGGGGCTAACCCAGCACCAACATCCACCATCGTCACCACTTTCCTCTCTGGTCAGACCCAACGGCCGTAACTCAGCCGCAGCAACGATGAAACGGCAGCAAAAGGATCAGCCTCAACCCGCGATGGTGGCTCTCCGGCGCGACACCAGCCACAACAGGAACGGCGGCGGTGAGATCCCAACAGCGACGAGTTTCCCGGCGACAGAACAAGCAGGACTGGCGATGGCAAGGAGGCCCGGCGACGGTGACCCAGGCGGCGATGGTCTCCCCTGTCGCGCTCTCCCTCTCTCTTCGCGCTCGCCGGCAGGGGCAAGATGGTGGTGACTCAGGAAGGATGAGCTCCTCTGGTTCGGTGATAGAGGTGCGGCTCAGGTTCCAGGGACAGGACAGCAATGGCGGCGACGGCACGGCTCAGCAACCGCGTGGTGACGGCGCGAACAGATCCTTCTTCTCCCTTTGGCTAGCAACGGCGGCGACGATGGCAGTGGCACCCACCGCGCCGCCTCTCTCTTCTTCCCCCTCTCCTTCCTTCTCCGTGGATTCCTCACCCCACTCCCCCTTCGGCTTCATTTTTCTTTCAGGGAACACAAAGGAAATTTTTGTGTGTTGTTGTTGTTGCTGCGCAGTGAAGGCAGTGAGGAAAGGGGTTGGGCTGCGCAGCGTGGAGGAAGGATGGAAGGGAATAGGTTTGGCAAAATTAGGGTTAGGGGCATTTTAGTAATTTCTAATAAAATTGTGGATAATATAGTAATTAAAACCCACATTAAATCCAACACTAATTGTATGTAGAAAATACTATTTGCTCATCAATTTCACAAATTATTTTCAATAAAATATTCAAATCCAATAATTGAAAATAATATAATTAAATCCTTTATTTTCCCAAAATAGCAATATTAATATTTAAAATATTACTTATCTAATCCAAGTCATATAAAATCCTTATTTTTTCACAACTACCAACTTTATAATTTAAATATAGGAAATAATCCAATAATTATAAAATTGGATAATAATCATAACTTATCTCAAATTCAATAAATCAAAACTTGCCTTAATTATCTTTAATAAAATAATTTCTGAATTTAAGGCTATAAATAATTATATTATTTGAGACTTGATCATAAAAAGACTTTTCAAAGGTTCTGGGTCTTACACATGTCCCTTTTCTACCTTAACAGTAACAGTTACTTCTCCGGGACAATCCCTCAAGAACTCTTCTACAAGAATCTTGATGCATTGTTTCTCAACAACAATCAATTTGAAGGTGAAATTCCTCAGAATCTTGAAAATTCCCCTGCATCAGTGATAAATTTAGCCAACAACAAGTTGAGTGGGAACATCCGAGCAAGTTTTGGATTCATGGGTTCTAAATTGAAGGATATTCTGTTCCTGAATAACCAGTTAACTGGTTGCATCCCTGAAGGAGTAGGGTTATTCACTGAGATTTAAGTTCTGGATGTTAGCTACAATACTCTCATGGGTCATGTGCCAGACACATTGTCTTGTCTGCAAGACATTCAAGTCCTTAACTTGGCACATAACAAGCTTTCTGGGGAGTTCTCAATGTAATATGCTCTCTGAGGAGCCTTGCAAATTTGACTATTGCTTATAATTTCTTTTCTGGGTTCATCCAACAATGTTCAAGGCTTTTCTTCAGGAATGTGGGTTTTGATGTCTCACTTAACTGCATTCCTGGAAGGGACATGCAGAGACCTCAACCTGAGTGTTCTGTGATCCCAGGTGGTAGTCTAAGTTGTCTTAGAATTCCAACACCAAAGCCTCTTGTTTGCGGTTCTCTAGCTGTAAGTACTTCTAAGCACACTAATTATACTTCATCATCTCCTTGAATAGTAAATATTACAGTATACTTTATTAGTTACAGGTTGGTCATGGCTTCTCCACTAATTAGTGTTACCAATCTCAATTTACACACCTGCTAATTTAATTCTTCATAGATTCATTCAGCATATATGTTTAATATTATCATAAAAAAAAATACTTGCTGACTTCTGAGACTTCTAATATATTTCATGATTATTATAGAAAGACAACACCTGATGCCTGATGGTATATACAAGCCAGATAATTTATGTTTCACATGACATGCTTGAAAGAAGAAGAAGAAGAGATGAACAAGAAGAAGAGATGAAGTGTCTTAGAATTTGGGGATTTAGGGTTAAATATAATAGGAGGGATTAATTTGGATACAAATTAGAAATTCGCCAACTCAGCTAGCCGTTGGGAGCCCTCCAGCGTGGCAAACCGAGTCCACGTCAGCATTCCGGTGATTACTCATCACCAGAAATATATCCAGAGACCACTTTGAGTGTTCGGAGGTCTATCTGGAGGACTACAATAGAAAAATCGGGATCTTAGGGATTACATTGGTTATTTGCGTGAATCTCAAGAACGACTATGGGTATTTACCCGAGTTGTCACACATGTTTCTTTGTATTGTCTTTCATCATTAATGATCAAATATAAGAACTAAGAAAAGAAAACACTGCGCATGGCACATAGCAAAATTTAGGTGTGACAATATGAAACTAGGGGTGGCAATATGTACCCTACCCTAACCCAATCCCACTTGATCGGGTAAGGTTGCCAATCCAATCTGCAGCGGCTAGGGTATGGTGCGGGTAGGGTTCTCGTGCGGGTCGGGTAGGGTGCGGGTTGAGTCTCAACCCTACCCGACCAACCCGCACTCTATATATATTTATATTATATACTTATATAAAAATATGTTTTAAGTGGATGTTGAATCAAAGACCTCTCACTAAATGCAAAAGATCCTTAACCACTAAAAGAAAATTATTAATTGATAATTTAATATTTTTTTTACATAAAAATAAGTTCTATTTTAAATTATCGTCAAATTATATAATAATGTTGTATATTTTTTGTAACCCGCAGGTCGGGTCAGGTACCCGCGAGTTAAAAGCAGGTAGGGTTAGGGTTGGAATATTCTCAACCCGCGGATCGGATAGGGTTGAGTTTATATAAAAATCTCAACCCGCAGTTAGGGTTAGGGTTGAATCCAAACTCTATCCTACCCTACCCATTGCCATCCCTATATAAAACTAAGAAGAAGTGACGTGTTAGAAGTTAGAACTAAAAATGCACAAGATTAGGTACCTGTTTCCATGACAACAGCAACTTCTAAATTCTTTAAAAAATAAAAATTTAAAACATAATTATACAATAAAAAATTAATTAATTTGAACTAATTAAAAATTGATTTTCTGTGTTTCCATTTATTATATACAGAATTCAGTTGGATATTCTGTGCTGTTTCTTTACAGAATAACATCCAAGTTGAAGGAATTGTGATAGGGTATGACTCAAACCCAAGCAAAAAAATAACAGAGACTTAGGTTCTCTCTATATATATTTCCTATATTTTTTTTGTTATTACACACTATTCCCACACTATGGTTTTTAAACTACATTTAACTTTTGTTGGAATTTTTTTAGAATTTCTTAACCCAAAAATTATCCATATTAACGGAAGAGTTTGGATCTTATGGTTCTTTCGATCTTCCTCAACCAAAGCCTTCTATATTCCTAGACGGCTGAATTGCAACTTTTCTAGTAAGGAAAGAGTTGCTGAGGCGGCTTTGGTATCTTGGGGACCAAAATCCTGAAGGCACTATTTATATTTGAGCATGACACCCATTAAACCCTAAAGTCCAAATAAAATAGTATCTAAAGTCCAAAAGATAATATATCTAAAATCCAAAAGATAATTATCTAAGGAACAAAAGATAATATCTGGTTTTATTCTCATTTAATTCCAAATAAAAAGTAATCATGACTTATTCAATTTAGCATTTATAACAATAAATGAGATCACCACTATATAAGTCATTTAATTTGAAATAGCATAATTTGTGATTATAATTAATATATGTATTGCCCACAAACAAATTAAGAAATTAAAATAATTTCCTAACAATCTCCCATTTGGGTTATACACATATTTTTCCTTGACATAATCACATCTTTATGCGCGCATCTGAATGCTATTTCCCTTATTACTTTAACAATCTGGTCCGTCTCATATATTAGATATTGAATCACCGCAGCTTTTATCACATTAATGTTGTGACTAAACCACGACAGTCACCATCCTAATGTACTTAACGACATAGATCAAATTTGGATGAGTAATATGGAAATTACATGCCAAGTGATCTCATGCATGTCTATTTCCAGCTGATCCAACTTTAAAACTTTATTGAGATCAAACACAAAACAAATATTGCAAAATGAACATTTCACTTAACATGAAATAAACCATCAATTTAATTCTGCAGAAAATAATTCAATATCTGTCATAGGACATATAGCATAAAATAAACACCCACTAAACCAAGGCATAATAAATATTGACACCCATCCGAGTAGTGTGCTCATGAAAAACTTTAGGGATCAATTCCTTGGTAATGGGTCTACTAGCATATACTTTGTTTCTATATGTTCTATGAAAATCTGTTTTTCTTAAACTTTCTCCTTGACAACAAAGAACTTGATGTTTATATGCTTCGATTTTGTCAAGTTCTTATTGTTGTTGGAGTATAGTACTGCTAACTTATTGTCACAAAATATCTTTAGTGGCCTTTCAATGTCATCTACTATACGAAGTTTAGTGACAAAGTTTCACAACCATCTGCCATGAAATCAGAATCAGAATACCCAATGACTCCAAATTTTCTAATCTCCGATAAGTAAGCATGTAATCCTTTGTTCTCTTCAAATAACACATTACGCGTTTAACAACTATCTAATGATTCATGTCCGAATTGCTCAAGTATCTACCCAACACTCTCACTATGAATGATATATCGGGACATGTGCAGACTTGAGCATACATTAAGCTCCCTAGTGCTGATGCATAAGGTTTATCATGCACTGCTGTGCTCTCAATATTATTTTTAGGGCATTGTTTGAGACTGAACTTGTCTCCTTTAGCTACGGGTGTGTCCATTGGTCTACAACATTCCATGTTATATCTACTTAAAATCTTTTCGATATAGTTCTTTTGTAATAATCCAAGAATACCTTGAGAGCGATCTCTTAGTATCTCGATTCCAAATACAAAAGAGGCATCACCAACCCAGAGAAGACTCTGCGCCATCACCACTCATCACCCCCAAATCAGAGAAGACTCTGCGCCATCACCACTCACCGTAACATCCCTAATTTCTAACCTTAAATCCCAAAAATCCCAAATACTCAGAAAACCCTAATTTCCTCAATTCTTAACCCTAACAGCCACAACCTTACCCTCCTTCAACGTAACAAACAAAATCAGCCACTGTAGAGAGAAGAGGGATCGGGAGAAGAAGAGAAGAGAGGAAAGGCCTGCCCAGCCGTCACCACCGCAGCGCCACTGCAGCTATTGCCACCTTCAGAGCTGTGGAAAGTCGTCCTCCCTGCCGTCGAATGCCGCCGTCGTGTCGCACATGAGAGAGAGAGATAAACATATTCGAGAGGAGCTACCCACGATCGCTACCATCGAAGCCAGGCTCGTCGACGTCACCACCCACGAAGCTGTGAGGAGCCGCTGTTGTGCTCGTGTCACTGTGCACCGTCGAGCTTCCCTCACCCTGAGCCGTTGATCTATCGCTGATGATCGGATTCTTGACGGTTTAGAATTCACAAATGAATCTTCGTTGCAAGTATAGTTTCTAAACCAACACTAATCCTTTCATACAAAAAATTTGTTTGTCACTAAAACAAACCCCTAAAATCTATAAACTGAAGTATTTAAACCTCGGGTCGTTCTTCCTAGGAATTACAATAAAGTGTTCTTGTTATTGGTTATGGATTATGTTTGGGATTTTTTATAAGAGACATGAAAGATAAATGACAAGGAAGTAAACTAATAGCTAAAAAGGTCTTGGCAAGGCTCGGTGGTCAAGGATCTCTATCCTAATCACTAACCATAACATGAGAATTGGCAAGGATCAACCCCATTAAGTCATCCTCTAACTAATAAAGAAAAGTCAAATGAGCTATGTCAATCCAAGTCCATAAGTCCTAGTTCTCCACCAATTCAATTAGTGAGATCTAGACTTAATGGCTCTCAATTGTCAATCACTTGGACATTAGTAACTCAAGAGTTCCTAAGTTACCTTCCCAAGCCAAGAGCATAAAATTCTACTCTAAAATCCAACCAAGCATTTTATCAAACACTTGGAAGGCATAAAAGGAAAGCATAGTAAAATAGCAAGGAAATTAAATCTACACTACTCAATTGCAAGGAATTAAACAACAACAAATCAAATGAACAATAAAGGAACATGAAAATATAAATTGCATTAAAAGGAAAAGAAAAGAACAAAAGTGCATGAACATAAAAGCAAAGGATTACAAGAATTAAAAGCAAAACTAGAGAGAAGAAAGGTAGGATAAGAAGAATTACAAAGAGAAAAGTAAATCAAAGCATGAAATTAACCTAGATCTAAAAAATTCTAATCTAGATCTAACCTACTCCTAATTCTAGAGAGAAGAGAGAGCTTTTCTCTCTAGAAACTAACTAAAGCATGATAAAACTAAAATAAAACTCACTAACTAACTAGATGCCTCATCCCTCTTCAATCCTTGGGTTAAATAGCATCAGAAATGAGTTAGATTGGGCCCAAAATGCCTTAGAATTTGCTGCCCACGAGTTGCATTAAGTGAATCATGTGCAACCATCGGCGCGTACGCGTACCGTGCGTGTGCGCACCCTTATGCACGGTGAAACTATGGAATATCTTATATAATTTTAAAACCTCGAATGTTAGCTTTCTAACGTAACTGAAACCGCATCATTTGGACATCTGTAGCTCAAGTTATGGTTGATTAAGTGCGAAGAGATCGGCTTGACAGCTTTTGCGATTCCTTCATTTCTTCATGAGTTCTCCATTTTTATATGATTTTCCTTCATTCCCTTGATCCAATCTTTGCCTCCTAAACCTGAAATCACTTAACAAACATATCAAGGCATCCAATGGAATCAAGGTGAATTAAATTTAGCTAATTTAAGACCACAAAAGCATGTTTTCACTCTTAAGCACAATTAAAGGAGAATTTACAAAACCATTCTATTTCATTGAATAAATGTGGGAAAAGATGATAAAACTCTCTAAATTCAATACAAGATAAACCCTCCAAATGGGGTTTATCAGTCACCACCGCTACAAGGGCTTGTCGCTGGAGCCACGAGTGTCACTGAGCTTCCGTCACTGGTACCGTTCAAGCCACTGCTGCCGCGATTTGGAGTTGCTGCGATTGGAGCCACTAACGGGGGTGAGTTGCTACTGCCCTGTTGCCGTCCTAATCATATTCAACGTCCACTGCTGATAAACCCCAATTTTGTATTTTATATTGTGTAGAATTTGGGAGGTTTTGTCAATATTTTCCACACTTATTTACAGAAATTGCATGGTTTTGTGTTCTCTTCCTAATTCTGCTTCATGATGGAAAACATGCTTTTTTTGCCTTAAAAATGCCATATTTTGATCATCTTCTATTACCATTCGATGTCGTGATATGTTTGTTGAGTGATTTCATAGTTTGTAGGGCAAGAATGACTTAGAAGAGAGAAAAGAAGCATGCAAAGGTGGAAGGAACATGAAAAATTGGGTTTTGAAGAATCGGCTACGACGCGCACGCGTGGGTGCGAGGAGCTGGGCATGGCGCACGAAGAGTGACGCATCCGCGTAGATTGGCGAATTCCCTACCGACGCGTACGCACGCTTGACGCGTACGCGTGGATCGCGAAATTCAGGCGATGCGTACGCATACATGACGCGTACGCATGACGAGCAGCACGTGACCTTATTAAAGAAATAGTGCCTGGCGATTTCTAAGGCTCTGGAGGCCCAAATTCAAGCTGATTCTGCATGGAAAAGACCCAGGAACACTAGGGAGAAAGGGGGGATCATTCATTACACACTTAGACATAATTTTGGCTAGTTTTTGGTTCTTCTTCTTCTAGAGGGAGAAACCCTTATTCCTCTCTAGATCTAGTTTGATTTGATCTTTTCTTGTTGAATTCTGAATTGGGTTTTGTTGATTTCTAGTTTTGATTACTTAATTTGAATTCTCTAGTATAATTTTGTGGAGATCTTGTGTTAGATTTATGTTTTCTTATTATTTCCCATTCTTTATTCATCTTATGAACTTTGTGGATCTTGAATTGTTGATGATACATTGATGTTTTCCATGATTAGTAGTATTATTTGAGTAGTTTTCCATTGATAATTGTTAGTGGGTACTTTCAATTTACAATTTAATTGCAATTTGAATATGCCTTTTATTAATGCATACCATGTGTTTGATGAAATGTTTTCCTTGATTATGGAGTAGTTTTCTTTACTCTTGGTCTAGGCTAAGGGAATTGGACAAACTTGAGTCATTGGGTCTAATAGATTTGGTGATTTGAGAACCCTTAGTGGTCAATTTGATAATCATTGACACTAACCTACTACTAAGTCAATTAGTAGCTGGGTGATGAACGGATAATTTATACCCTTTTTGGCATTGTTTTAACATAATTTATATTATGTTTTAGTTACTTTTTATTATATTTTTATTAATTTTTTTCAAAAATCACATTTTTGGACTTTACTATGAGTTCGTGTGTTTTTCTATGATTTCAGGTATTTTCTGGCTGAAATTGAGGGACCTGAGCAAAAATCTGATTCAGAGATTGAAAAAGGGCTGCATATGCTATTGGATTTTGACCCTTCTGAACTCGAAATGGATTTTTTGGAGCTACAGAAGCCCAATTGGTGCGCTCTCAATTGCGTTGGAAAGTAGACATCTTGGGCTTTCCAGCAATATATACTAGTCTATACTTTGCCCGAGATTTGATGGCCCAAACTGGCATTAAACGCTAGCCAAAAACTTTCTGGCGTAAAACGCCAGAACTGGCATAATTCTTGGCGTTAAACACCCATTTTGGCACCCAAGGTGGCGTTTAACTCCAACTTGAGGCATATGCATGTGAAAGCTTCAATTCTCAGCCCAAGCACATACCAAGTGGGTCCCAGAAGTGGATTTTTGCACTATCTGCACTTAGTTACTCATTTTCTGTAAACCTAAGTTACTAGTTTAGTATAAAAACTACTTTTAGAGATTCATTTTGTACCTTATGACATTTCACACTTCATATTGTATCTTCTACGGCATGAGTCTCTAAACCCCATAGGTGGGGGTGAGGAGCTCTGCTGTGTTTCAATGGATTAATGCAATTACTACTATTTTCTATTCAATCACGCTTGATTCTGTTCTAAGATATTCACTCGTACTTCAATCTGGAGAATGTGATGATCCGTGACACTCATCATCATCCTCAAACTTATAAACGCGTGCCTGACAACCACTCCCATTCTATCTGAGCTCAACGTAGTCATTGGGCGACAGCTTGAGTGCATATCTCTTGGGTATCTAATACACGGACTGAGTCTGTGAGATTAGTATCTTCGTGGTAGAGGCTAGAACCAATTGGTAGCATTCCTGGGATCCGGAAAGTCTAAACCTTGTCTGTGGTATTCCGAGTAGGATCTGCAAAGGGATGACTGTGAAGAGCTTCAAACTTGCGAATGTTGGGCGCAGTGACAGTGTGCAAAAGGACAATGGTCCTATTCCGACGCTAGCGGAAACCGACAGATGATTAGCCGTGCGGTAGCTGTACCTGGTATTTTTCATCCGAGACGAGAAATTTGACAGTTGATTAGCCGTGCAGAGATCGTACCTGGTATTTTTCATCTGAGGGGATTATACAGCTTGCCATTGAAGGAAGCCATGCGTGTTTGGAGAAGAAGACAGTAGGAAAGCAGAGATTCAGATGACAGAGCATCTCCGGAACCTCAACTTGTTCCTCATCACTGAATTACAAGTATCATTTATTTCATGTTATTTACTTTTCAGAAACAAAAATCATTTTTATCATTAATCTTCTGACTAAGATTTACAAGATAACCATAGCTTGCTTCAAGCCGACAATCTCCGTGGGATCGACCCTTACTCACGTAAGGTACTACTTGGACGACCCAGTGCACTTGCTGGTTAGTTGTGCGGAGTTGTGAAAAGTGTAATCACAATTTCGTGCACCAAGTTTTTGGCGCCGTTGCCGGGGATTGTTCGAGTTTGGACAACTGACGGTTCATCTTATTGCTTAGATTAGGAAAATTTTATCTTTTTGGTTTAGAGTCACTAAATTTGAGTCTTTTATTTTCGTTTCAAAAATCTTATTTTTCTTTATTAATTTTTAATTTTCCTTTGAGTCTTTTGTTTGAGTTTAGTTTCATGTTTTAAGTTTGGTGTCAATTGCATGCTTTTATTTTCCTTCAAATTTTTCGAATTGTATGTTCTTTTGTTCTTCATATTTTCGAGTTTTATGTTCCTTGTTCTTTCTTGATCTTCAAGTTGTTCTTGTTTATTTTCCTTGTTTGATCTTTAGTTTTTCTTGTTTTGTGTCTTTCCTTGTTTTTCTTGTGCATTCTCAAATTATTAGTGTCCAAAGTATAAAAATTTTTAAGTTTGGTGTCCTTTGTGTTCTTATTTTCTTAAAGATTTCCAAAATTTGTTCTTGGTGTTCATCTTGATCTTCAAAGTGTTCTTGGTGTTCATCTTGACATTCAAAGTGTTCTTGTTTTTCTTTCTGTTTTAATCTTAAAAGTTTAAATTTGGTGTCTTTTACTTGTTTTTCTCTCTCCTCATTAAATTCAAAAATATCTTTTCTCTTTATTTTAATTGAATTTTCGAAAATTACATTTAAAAATTCAGATTTTTATTTTAAAATTTTTATCTTATCTTATCTTAGTTTTAAATTTCAAAATTCAAATCTTTTTCAAAAATCATATCTTTTTCAAAATCTTATCTTACTTTCCCATTTACTTTATTTTAATTTATTTAATTTCAAATTAGCATTAAATAAATAAAATAAAAATAAAAATATTTTAATTTTTCTTTTATTCTATTTTTATTTTTCAAAACATAATCCTTCTTCCACATCCATATTTTTCTATCTCATATCCCTTTCTCCATCATGGATCTAAGTGGAATTGAACAGTCCAGAAGGACTCTGGGGTCATATGCTAACCCCACTACTGCTTCATATGGGAGTAGTATCTGTATACCTCCCATCAGAGCCAGCAGTTTTGAGCTAAACCCTCAGCTCATTATCATGGTGCAGCAAAATTGCCAGTATTTCGGTCTTCCACAGGAAGAACCTACTGAGTTTCTGGCACAGTTCTTATAAATTGCTGACATAGTACGTGATAAGGAAGTAGATCAGGATGTCTACAGACTATTACTGTTTTCATTTGCTATAAAAGATCAAGCTAAGAGGTGGTTAAATAACCAATCCACAGCAAGCATAAGAACATGGAAAAAGTTATCAGACAAATTTTTGAATCAATATTTCCCTCCAAAAAGGATGACACAGCTGAGGCTGGACATCCAAGGCTTTAAACAAGAGGATAATGAATCTCTTTATAATTCCCGGGAAAGGTACAGAGAGATGCTAAGGAAATGCCCCTCTGAAATGTTTTCAGAATGGGTACAGTTAGACATCTTCTACTACGGGCTTACAGAAAAGGCCCAGATGTCTCTAAACCACTCAGCTGGTGGATCTATACACATGAGAAAGACAATTGAAGAGGCTCAAGAACTCATTGATACAGTTGCTAGAAATTAGCACCTGTACTTAAGTAGTGAATCCTCCATGAAAGAAGAGGCTAAAGCAGTATCCACTGAACTTAGTCCTCCAGAACAAGTTGCTGAACTCAATCAGCAATTGCTTTTTATAACAATATAGTTAGCAGAATTTAAAGAGATGCTACAAGACACTAAAAAGGCTAACAAGAATATGGAAGCACATTTGAATCAGACAAGAGAGCAGTTATCTAAACAGATAACAGAAGAGTACCAAGCTGTTCATTTAAGGAGTGGGAAGACGTTGAATGTTTCAACTCAAGGTAGCAGAAAGCCAAGAAAGGAACAACTGACAGAGGATGACCAAACCACTGCCCAAAATCCCTCTGAGGACAGTAAGAGCCCAGAGAGGAAGGATTCTGGCGTTCAAACGCCAGAAAAGGGTAAGAAATTGGCGTTGAACACCCAGTGGAAAGCCAAGTCTGGCATCCAAACGCCAGAAAAGGGTGGCAATCTGGCGTTAAACGCCCATACAGCACCCAATTCTGGCGTTCAAACGCCAATGGGGGATCAGACACCTGCAAGTGCTGATAACAACCCCCTTAGGTAGGCCTCTCCAACCACTTCTGTAGGAAGTAAACCTGCAACAACTAAGGTTAAATAATATAAAGCCAAGATGTCTTATCCTCAGAAACTCTGCCAAGCGAAACAGGATAAACAATTTGCCCGCTTTGCAGACTATCTCACGACTCTTGAAATAAAAATTCCGTTTGCAGAGGCACTTGAGCAAATACCCTCTTATGCTAAGTTCATGAAAGATATCTTAAGTCATAAGAAGGATTGGAGAAAAACTGAAAAAGTTTTCCTCACTGAAGAATACAGTGCAGTCATTCTGAAAAGCTTACCAGAGAAACTTAAAGATCCTGGAAGCTTTATGATACCATGCACATTAGGGGATGCTTGCACCAAGACAGTTCTATGTGATCTTGGGGCAAGTATCAACCTAATACCTGCATCTACTATCAAAAAGCTTGGTTTGACTGATGAAGTTAAACCAACCCGGATATCCCTCCAACTTGCTGATGGCTCCATTAAAATCCCATCAGGCGTAATTGAGGACATGATTGTCAAGGTTGGGCCATTTGCCTTTCATACTGACTTTGTAGTGCTGGAGATAGAGGAGCACAAGAGTGCAACTCTCATTCTAGGAAGACCTTTCCTAGCAACTGGACGAACCCTCATTAATGTCCAAAAAGGGGAGATAACCCTGAGAGTCAATGAGGATGAGTTTAAGTTGAATGTTGTCAAAGCTATGCAGCATCCAGACACATCAAAAGACTGCCTGAGCGCTGATATTATTGACTCCCTGGTGGAAGAGGTCAATATGACTGAGAGTCTCGAATCAGAGCTAGAGGATATTTTTTAAGATGTTAAGCCTGATCTGGAGGAACCAGAGAAAACAGAAGAACCTCTAAAAACTCCTCAGGAAGAGGAGAAGCCTCCTAAACCTGAGCTCAAGCCACTACCACCATCCCTCAAATATGTATTTCTGGGAGAAGATGAGACTTTTCCGGTAATTATAAGCGCTGTTTTAGAGCCATAGGAAGAGAAAGCACTAATTCAGGTATTAAGGACACACAAGACAGTTCTTGGGTGGTCCATAAGTGATCTTAAGGGCATTAGCCCAGCTAGATGCATGCACAAGATCCTATTGGAGGATGATGCTAAGCCAGTGGTTCAACCACAGAGGCGGCTAAATCCAGCCATGAAAGAGGTGGTGCAGAAAGAGGTCACTAAGTTACTAGAGGTTGGGATTATTTATCCTATCTCTGATAGCCCCTGGGTGAGTCCTATCCAAGTTGTCCCCAAGAAGGGAGGCATGACAGTTGTTCATAATGAAAAGAATGAACTGGTTCCTACAAGAACAGTTACAGGATGGCGTATGTGTATTGACTATAGAAGACTCAATACAGCCACCAGAAAGGATCATTTTCCTTTACCATTCATAGACCAGATGCTAGAGAGACTAGCAGGTCATAAATACTACTACTTTTTAGATGGCTATTCAGGTTACAACCAAATTGCAGTAGATCCTAATGACCAAGAGAAAACAGCATTCACATGTCCATCTGGAGTATTTGCTTACAGAAGGATGCCATTTGGTCTGTGCAATGCACCTGCAACCTTTCAGAGGTGCATGCTCTCTATTTTCTCTGATATGGTGGAGAAATTTCTGGAAGTCTTCATGGATGACTTCTCAATATTTGGAGACTTATTCAGCTCCTGCATAAACCCTAAACCCTAAACCCTAAGCCATTGGTGCAGTATTGGGACAAAGGCATAACAAGCTCCTGCATGTCATTTATTATGCAAGCCGTATTTTAAATGACACACAGAAGAATTACACAACCACAGAAAAGGAGTTGCTTGTAGTGGTTTATGCTATTGACAAGTTCAGATCTTATTTAGTAGGATCAAAAGTGATTGTGTACACTGACCATGCTACTCTAAAATATCTCCTCACAAAGCAGGATTCAAAACCTAGACTCATAAGATGGGTGTTGCTTCTGCAAGAGTTTGATATAGAAATAAGAGACAGAAAAGGGACAGAGAACCAAGTAGCTGACCACCTATCCCGAATAGAGCCAGTAGCAGGGGCGTCCCCTCCTCCTACTGAGATCTCTGAAACCTTCCTGGATGAGCAACTCGTTGCCATTCAGGAAGTACCTTGGTTTGCAGACATTGCAAACTATAAAGCTGTGAGATTCATACCCAAAGAGTACAGTAAGCACAAACATTATCTTGAAGGCAATGTTGAGCAAGAATGCTCAAAATTGAGACTAAATTAAAAGCTCAGTAAAAGTCCAGCTAAAAACAGTAAAGAAGCGCTTATTGGGAGGCAACCCAATCTTATTTATCTATGATAATTAATTTTTCATTTTATTTTCCATTATTAGTTTATGTTTTCTTTAGGTTGATGATCATGTGGAGTCACAAAAACCGCTGCAGAATTAAAGTGGAATAAAAAATAGCATAAAAAAATAGCACACCCTGGAGGACAGGCTTACTGGCATTTAAACACCAGTAAGGATAGCAGAATGGGCGTTTAACGCCCATGCAGGCAACATTCTGGGCGTTTAACGCCAGAAATGGCAGCATTCTGGGCGTTCAGAAAAATGCCCAATAAATAAGGATTTCTGGCATTTAACGCCAGCCAGGGTATCTGGCTAGGCGTTAAACGCCCAAAAAGGCAGTCAAGTGGGCGTTAAACGCCAGAATGGATAGAATTCTGGGCGTTTAACGCCAGGATGACACAAGGGAGGTAATTTTGTTTCTAAATCGATTTTTTTCAATTTTTCATGTTTTAATTCAATTTTTTTTTTGCATCAAACATATTTTAAACGTTCATCTTTCAATTTCTATTTTAAAAAATTAATAATCTTTCCAATCCTTTTCAATTCTTTCCAAAACGTTTTCAAAACTTACATATCTTTTCAAATTCTTTTCAACTCTTTTTAATTTTCTTGCATACAATAATAAGTTTTCAAAATTAATTACATATTCTTCTTCTACTCCCTTTTATCCTATTTTGCTCGAGGACGAGCAAACCTTTTAAGTTTGGTGTGGAAAAGCTCAGCTTTTTGCTTTCCATAACCATTAATGGCACCTAAGGCCGGAGAAACCTCTAGGAAGATGAGCAACAAAGGCAAGGAAGAGACATAGAGGAGCTCAAAAATTTCATTGGTTCTTCAAGAGGAAGAAGAAGCCACCATCACTAAGGTGGATCCGTTCTTTAATCTCCTTGTTTATTTTCTTTTCTATTTTCGGTTTTTATGCTTTATGTTTTGATTATGCTTGTGTCTTCATTACATGATCATTAGTGTTTAGTGTCTATGTCTTAAAGTTATGAATGATTCCATGAATCTCTCACCTTTCTTAAATGAAAAATGTTTTTATTTGCAAAAGAACAAGAAGTACATGAATTTCGAATTCTATCTTGAAATTAGCTTAATAATTTTGATGTAGTGGCAATACTTTTTATTTTCTGAATGAATGCTTGAACAGTGCATATTTTTTATAGTGAAGTTTATGAATGTTAAAATTGTTGGCTCTTGAAAGAATAATGAAAAAGGATAATTTACCCTTTTTGGTATTATTTTTACATAGTTTTAGTATGTTTTAGTTACTTTCTATTATATTTTTATTAGTTTTATTCAAAAATCATATTTCTGGACTTTACTATGAGTTTGTGTATTTTTCTGTGATTTCAGGTATTTTCTGGCTGAAATTGTGGGACCTGAGCAAAAATCTGATTCAAAGGCTGAAAAAGGACTGCAGATGCTGTTGGATTCTGACCCTCCTGCACTCAAAATAGATTTTCTGGAGCTACAAAAGCCCAATTGGCGCGCTCTCAATTGCTTTATAAAGTAGAAATCTTGGGCTTTCCAGCAATATATAATAGTCCATACTTTTCCCAAGATTTGATGGCCCAAACTGGCGTTAAACGCCAGCCAAAAACTTTCTGGCGTAAAACGCCATAACTGGCATAATTCTTGGCGTTAAACGCCCATTTTGGCACCCAGGGTGGCGTTTAACTCCAACTTGAGGCATATGCACGTGAAAGCTTCAATGCTCAGCCCAAGCACACACCAAGTGGGTCCCAGAAGTAGATTTCTGCACTATTTGCACTTAGTTACTCATTTTCTGTAAACCTAAGTTACTAGTTTAGTATAAAAACTACTTTTAGAGATTCATTTTGTACCTTATGACATTTCACACTTCATATTGTATCTTCTACGACATGAGTCTCTAAAACCCATAGGTGGGGGTGAGGAGCTCTGCTGTGTTTCAATGGATTAATGTAATTACTACTGTTTTCTATTCAATCACGCTTGATTCTGTTCTAAGATATTCACTCGTACTTCAATCTGGAGAATGTGATGATCCGTGACACTCATCATCATCCTCAAACTTATGAACGCGTGCCTGACAACCACTCCCATTCTATCTGAGCTCAACGTAGTCATTGGGCGACAGCTTGAGTGCGTATCTCTTGGGTATCTAATACACGGACCGAGTCTGTGAGATTAGTATCTTCGTGGTAGAGGCTAGAACCAATTGGCAGCATTCTTGGGATTCGGAAAGTCTAAACCTTGTCTGTGGTATTTCGAGTAGGATCTGGGAAGGGATGACTGTGACCAGCTTCAAACTTGCAAATGTTGGGCGCAGTGACAGTGTGCAAAAGGACAAGGGTCCTATTCCGACGCTAGCGGGAACTGACAGATGATTAGCCATGCGGTAGCTGTACCTAGTATTTTTCATCCGAGACGAGAAATTTGACAGTTGATTAGCCGTGCAGAGATTGTACCTGGTATTTTTCATCCGAGAGGATCATACAGCTTGCCATTGAAGGAGAAGAAGACAGTAGAAAAGCAGAGATTCAGACAACAGAGCATCTCTGGAACCTCAACTTGTTCCTCATCACTAAATTACAAGTATCATTTATTTCATGTTATTTACTTTTCAGAAACAAAAATCATTTTTATCATTAATCTCCTGACTAAGATTTACAAGATAACCATAGCTTGCTTCAAGCCGACAATCTCCGTAGGATCGACCCTTACTCACGTAAGGTACTACTTGGACGACCCAGTGTACTTGCTGGTTAGTTGTGCAGAGTTGTGAAAAGTGTAATCACAATTTCGTGCACCACTAGGTTAGGGCTTATGGATTGATGTTGATCAAGCCATTTGATATACTTCAAGTGTAGAAGTAAACTTAATGAGCTTGGTTCCTCACAATTGTCAAGATATGGTTATTAGACAAGGATAGTGACCCCAATTCCTATGCCTAGCCAAGAGTTCCTTTTATTATTCATCTTTGAAAACCAAAAATTTCAATTGCATTAATTTTAGTTATAGTTACTTGCTTAGTTCTAGAGTAGAGTTACATTGGATGTTATCTTGTTAGTTTGAAATTGCTCATATCTTGCTTTAGTTAGTTGATTTAGTTTCTTGCACTTTAAGATTTCTTGCTTATTAAGTCTAGTAGTTGAGTTTCTTGATCATGACTCCCGACCCCGGAATTCTAACCAATGTTGATGCACATGTTTGCCCATTCCTTGTGAGACGACCCGAGGTTTGAATACTTCGGTTTACTTTTATTGGGGTTGAACTTTGTGACAACCAATTCTTTAAAATTTAATCAAAAGTTATTAGTTGGTTTGGAACTATGCTTACAACGAAGTTCTATTTCTATCAAGACAAATTCTAGACCGACAATAATTCTTGTGTCAACTGCCCTGAGCTGTTTCTGTCCTTGAGTTCGTTGAGTTCAGATTCCTTGTGCTACTGTAACTGTCATTACTGTTGTGGGAACCAACGTTTCTGTTTGGCTGCTATTGAAGGTCTTCCACCATCACTAGAGTTGCCCAGAATCATCGTGGAAGCTGCCAAGATATATGGTTGATTTTTAATTATGCCAAGACATCATCACTAATTAAGTTTTATGTTGATTTTTTATTTTATTTTATGTCATGACTGCATTATAACTTGTGAATCCCATTTCTTTTTTGATATTCAATGTTTTGACAAACTGCCATGGTTTATAATCTATTGATACTTGCCATTTTCATGCTTAATCAGTCTGATTTAGAGATATTTTGGAGCTGACTAAGGCTTTTAACATGAAAGAGACTGAGGCAAAGGCATATATATATTTAAAATCCTGATTACTTTCCTTTAATGCATCACAGCCTTTAATGCATCAGCTTGCTCTTTTTATTTTGTTATGCTTCTGTTTTGTGTTGCCTCCTTAATAGTAAAAAGGATTAAGGAGGCTCTATCTTGTGTTTTAGTTAATAGTTTAAGGATTAAGACATGATATTGACTAATGAATATGAATGAATAGTATTATTCTATTGTGCATTTCACCAAAACCTCCTTATTAGCAGGTAATAGAATCCAATTTATCATGATCTTATTGTGCATTTCACCAAAACTTTATTTTGCAGTTAATAGATTCCAATTCATCATGATTAAATTCCAATATAAAAATCAGGCTGCAGCTAACCCAACCAACAACACTAACTTCACCTAGTTCTCTTCTTAATCTTAATTAATTTGATGTGATGTTTCCTTATTATATATAGTTCTACGTTCCTAGTAATTTTAGTGAAAAGTAATTAGCTGAAGTTGCTGGTTTTTTGAAAAGTGGTAGTTAATCACTACATTCACCTAACTATATCAGCTTATAACTCTCGAGAGGTAAAATATCTATATAAAGATATTGATGTTTTATTTGAATGTATTGATTTTTGTTTATTTATATAAAGACTTGTTTGAGAAGTACATGGGGATTGCTCAGAAGTGTCTTGATGATGTACATGATGTTGTCCTTGATAGTTATTCAAATGATTGTTACTAAGAAAGTTTAGGAAAATTTTCTTTTGGCATGCATCAACTTCAGCTTGCTCTTTATTTTTGTTATGCCTTTGTTTTGTTAATAGTTTAAGGATCAAGAAAGACATGATATCAAATGGGAAGCAGCCCAGTATTTCTTTCTACACTTCATGTGATGGAATCTATCTTTCTAGCTAGAACGAGTTCTTATGGATTTTGTGCTGGAGTTGTAGATTTTCTGTTCTTGGTATTAGATTTCTTTGTTTTCCTTTTCAAATAGGATATTGTGAAAAGCTTATTTATGGTTTTATAATGTAACTGTTTAGGATGCTGGTTTCAATTGTAATCATTCCAGTGAAGTTTCTTCTCCGGTTGCTGGGCACTTTCCAGGTTATATGGACTATCAAGTAGGAATGAGATCACAGATCCCTATTGAGAGAAAATGGGCCCTCGGGATTCAGGTGCAGTGTTTTACTTGGCTAAATATATAGTTATTAGACTTGCAATGCTGTTATGCTTAAATATATAGTTATTAGACTTGAATTTCTTTTACTGTTGGCTATTCTGGATATCTAGTCTATCTTTAAAGTTTTGCAGGTATTTAATTTCCTAATTATTTTGGTTTCTTCTCTAAATAAACTCTGTATATTTCTTTTCTATATTTTTTTAGACTCAGCTTATGCTTGACCAACTTGCTGATCTTCAGAATTGGGTATGTGTTATTGGTCTCTCTTTTTTCTTAATATTAGACAAGTTGTGTTACTTGCAATAATAAAATAGGTAGTTTTTTATTAAAAAATTTAAAAAATGGGCTAAAATAACTAGAGATTGTTCTAAAATCTAGTAAGGGAATTTAGAAGCCTTGATTTCAAAGTTAGCAACAAAGTTATTTTATTAACATTAAGTAGAGGTAGAATCTTGCAGGTGAGTTCTTTTATTTCAGATATCAGAGTTGTGTATTGTGGTGTACTAAGAAATTGTCTTGCTTCTTTGAAGAACAAGTGATATGCTTGTGTCTTATTTTATTTTCTGGATATAGTTAATCAAATTGTGTGTTATCTGTTTCCATTTATTTTTCATAGAGAGAATAGATGCAAACGGGGTAGAAATTGGTAACTCATGCAATGTTTTTCAACTTCATATGTTTAGTTTGAGTGAAGATTTGAATGGAACTAAAGTATTTATAACAGATTTATGTTGAATGGTAGTATACTTAACAGATTTTTATAATCAAGTGTGTGTTAGAACTAGTTGCATGAAATGTTAGTGAGTGTATATTTGGATTAGAAAGAATTCAAGAATGGAATACATGTATTCAGATTAGATTTGAGTTAGAGTTCATTGTGCACTACCACATACTGGTTGTGACTTGTGGCAAAACATGTTCTTTGGATTAAATCATGACTTAAAATATGTTTATATGGATTGTGGAGTATCACTACTTCCAGTAAGGGTCTAATGTTGTTTGCTGTAGGCTTATAAAGCATTGAATGAGTGGGTTATCATGTGATTTATTACATTGTTGTTTCCTTCAATTAGTATTGAAATCAAGAATTAATTGGAAACTTTGGTCTATGAATAATTTGTACGTAGAGGAGCGTGGTGTTCCAGTGGAAGAATTGTTAGAAGCTGATGAAGTTTTCTGCACCGGAACTGCTGTGGTTATCAACCCTGTTTTCTCTGTAACCTATAATAAAACAAAATAAGAATTAAGAAGCTATATCTTAAATGCTGTTTTACTATATTGTGTGTTGTGTAATGTGTATTTGTGCAATGCAGAGTCAAATATAAAAAAGGATCAGGAATGGTATCTTCAAAATTGTACGAGAGTCTTGTATGTCTTGGTGAATTAATGATATCATTCATTGATAATTGAGTTTGATTTTTTAATTTTTATAATTACGAATGTCATTATGAATATTTTTTTAACTACTTTTCTATATAATTATGTAGGGTAACAATGAAGATTAAGCTGATTATTATTGTGGTTTATTGGCTAACATAGAGTATTGTTTAGAATGTTTACATGTATGATTGACTAATGACTTTTATTAGAAGATCCTTATGTATGTAGGATATATTTTTTGTAGAGTATTAGTAGTAAATTCTAAGAGATATTATGATTATTTTGATATTATTTAAAGAAATTATTTAGTATAATTATGTATTTATTTATATTTTATAATATTCAACTCATTTAAATAAAAATGCAGAATTATTATACATGTAATTATATTATTAACTATTATGTTGTATTAATAATTATTAGAAAATTATATATATATATATATATATACAGAAAAAAAAACGAGACCTAAGGCTACACTTATATACAGTAGCTATAGTATACAAAAAAAAAAAAAACAAGACCTAAGGGTACACTTATATACAGTAGCTATAGTATACAAAAAAAAAAAAAACAAGACCTAAGGGTACACTTATATACAGTAGCTATAGTATACAAAAAAAAAAAAAACAAGACCTAAGGGTACACTTATATACAGTAGCTATAGTATACAAAAAAAAAAAAAACAAGACCTAAGGGTACACTTATATACAGTAGCTATAGTATACAAAAAAAAAAAAAACAAGACCTAAGGGTACACTTATATACAGTAGCTATAGTATACAAAAAAAAAAAAAAAAAAAACGAGGGACCTAAGGCTACAATTATAAAAAGTAGCCATGGTATACAATGTGGCTACGCTTTACAGGTGATGCAGTAGCGTTGAAAAGCGTAGCCTATTCTAGCGAAAATGGAAGCTGAAAAGCGTAGCCTTTGGTCCTGGACAGCATCACTTGAAAAGCGCACCCTATTCCCAAACGTCAAAAGCATAGCCCTTGGTGTAGAAAAGTGTAGCCTTTGAGAATAGGCAATGGCCGAATAGGAATCACCCCAAAAAGCGTAGCCGTAGCCCAGAATGCGTAGCCGTAGCCTAAAACATCATTTTTCTTTTACTTTTGGCTACACTTTTCAAGTGTACCTGAATGGGTGTTTTTCTTGTAGTGTGTATGGGTTGGGATTGAGGAGGATTCTCATTATTTTCCTATACTGTAGCAGTATCTTGAGCAACAACAATATTCTCATTGTTCTCATGTATTGTAACTAAATCTACATTAGGATTCTCATTGTGCTCTGATGAGCGGATAATTTATACGCTTTTTGGCATTGTTTTTAGGTAGTTTTTAATATGTTTTAGTTACTTTTTAATATATTTTTATTAGTTTTTATGCAAAAATCACATTTTTGGACTTTATTATGAGTTTGTGTGTTTTTCTGTAATTTCAGGTAGTTTCTGGCTGAAATTGAGGGACCTGAGCAAAAATCTGATTCAGAGGTTGAAAAATGACTGCAGATGCTGTTGGATTCTGACCCTCCTGCACTCGAAGTGGATTTTCTGGAGCTACAAAAGCCTAATAGGCGCTCTCTTAATTGCGTTGGAAAGTAGACATCTTGGGATTCCAGCAATGTATAATAGTCAATACTTTGCCCGAGATTTGATGGCCCAAACTGGTGTTTAAACGCCAGCCAGAGACCCTTTTCTGGCGTAAAACGCCAGAACTGGAGTTAAACGCCCAAACTGGCATCCAAGCTAGCGTTTAACTCTAGAAAATGCCTATTCATGTGTAAAGCTCAATGCTCAGCCCAAGACACACCAAGTGGGCCCCGGAAGTGGATTTCTACACTCTCTGCACTTTGTTACTCATTTTCTGTAAACCTAAGTTACTAGTTTAGTATAAAAACTACTTTTAGAGATTCATTTTGAGAACGGATGACATTTTACATCTCATATTGTATCTTCTACGGCATGTGTCTCTAAATCCCATAGGTGGGGGTGAGGAGCTCTGCTGTGTCTCAATGGATTAATGCAATTATTATTGTTTTCTTTTCGATCACGCTTGATTCTGTTCTAAGATACTCACTCGTACTTCAATATAAAGAATATGATGATCCGTGACACTCATCATCATTCTCAAATTTATGAACGTGTGCTTGACAACCACTCCCGTTCTATCTGAGCTCAACGTAATCCTTGGGCGACAGCTTGAGTACATATCTCTTGGGTCTTTGATCCATGGATTTGACTTGCCTCTCCTGATAACAGAGCATTCAAATCCGTGAGATTAGAACCTTCGTGGTAGAGGCTAGAACCAATTGGCAGCATTCCTGAGATCTGGAAAGTCTAAACCTTGTCTGTGGTATTCCAAGTAGGATCTGGGATGGTATGACTGTGACGACCTTCAAACTCACGAATGTTTGGCGCAGTGACAGTGTGTAAAAGGATAGAGAGATCCTATTCCGACACAAGTGAGAATCGACAGATGATTAGCTGTGCGGTAGCTGTGCCTGGTATTTTTCATCCGAGACGAGAGATCCGACAGTTGATTAGCCGTACAGAAACCGTACCTGGACCATTTTCACTGAGAGAACGGATGGTAGCCATTGACAATGGTGATCCACCAACATACAGCTTGCCATGGAAGGAAGCCATGCGTGTTTGGAGAATAAGACAGTAGGAAAGCAGATATTCAGACGACAGAGCATCTCTGGAACCTCAACCTGTTCCTCATTACTAAATCACAAGTATCATTCATTTCATGTTATTTTCTTTTCATAAACAAAATCATTTTTATCACTAATCTCCTGACTAAGATTTACAAGATAACCATAGTTTGCTTCAAGCCGACAATCTCTGTGGGATCGACCCTTACTCACGTAAGGTATTACTTAGACGACCCAGTGCACTTGCTGGTTAGTTGTGCGGAGTTGCAAAGGTGTGATTGCAATTCCGTGCACCAAGTTTTTGGCGTCGTTGCCGGGGATTGTTCGAGTTTGGACAACTGACGGTTCATCTTGTTGCTTATATTAGGAAATATTTATCTTTTTTTGGTTTAGAGTCACTAAATTTGAGTCTTTTATTATTATTTTTGTTAAAATTTTAAAATCCTTGTTTTTTTTTCTAGATTTTTTTTCGAAAATTTTTAATAAATAGATAAAAACCAATAAACTAATAATTGAGTCTTCTGTTTGGGTTTAGTTTCATGTTTTAAGTTTGGTGTCAATTGCATGTTTTTATTTTCCTTCAATTTTTCGAATTGTATGTTCTTTTTATTCTTCATATTTTCGAGTTTTATGTTCCTTGTTCTTTCTTGATCTTCAAGTTGTTCTTGTTTATTTTCCTTGTTTGATGTTTAGCTTTTCTTGTTTTGTGTCTTTCCTTGTTTTTCTTGTGCATTTTCGAATTATTAGTGTCCAAAGTATAAAAATTTTTAAGTTTGGTATCCTTTGCGTCTTTATTTTCTTAAAGATTTCCAAAAGTTGTTCTTGGTGTTCATCTTTATCTTCAAAGTGTTCTTGGTGTTCATCTTGACATTCAAAGTTTTCTTGTTTGTTTTCTTTGTTTTGATCTAAAAAATTCTAAGTTTGGTGTCATTTTATTGTTTTTCTCTTTCCTCATTAAATTCAAAAAATTTCTTTTCCTTTATTTACTCATCATTTTCGAATTCCTTAGGTTGACTTAGTCAAAATTTTTAAAATTTGGTAGTTTCTTGTTAGTCGAGTCAAAATTTCAATTTTAAAAAATTATCTTTTTAAATATTTTTCAAAACAAATTCTTTTTCAATTTTTTTTTATATTTTTCGAAAATCTTTTATAAAATTTTTCAAAATCTTTTTCTTTTTTCTATAATTTTTGAATTACTTGTCCTATTTTATTATTTTGATTGAAAAATTTTAAGTTTGGTGTTTTCTTGTTAAGAAAGTTTCAATCTTTAAAATTTTAAAATCATATCTTTTTCAAGTCTTTTCTTTTATTTATTTTCTTACAAGTATCTTTGATTTTAAGACATATCTTTTTCAAAACTTCCTAACCACTTTCTCTCTCTTCATTTCTCGAAAATCCTCACCCACAATTTTTCAAATCTTTTTAATTAGTTAATTATTTTAGTTTTTAATTTTCTTTTATTTCTTTTTCTTCTAATTTTTGAACTTATATTCAGTTTTTCATTTATTTTATTTTATTTTAATTTCGGTTTTCAGAAAAAAAAAATTTTATTTGCAATCCACATCATCTCCCCTTCTCCATCATGGATCTAAGTAGAAATGAACAGTCCAGAAGGACTCTTGGGTCATATGCTAACCCCGCTACTGCTTCATATGGGAGTAGTATCTGTATACCCCCCATCAGAGCCAGCAATTTTGAGCTAAACCCTCAGCTCATTATCATGGTGCAGCAAAATTACCAGTATTCCGGTCTTCCATAGGAAGAACCTATTGAGTTTCTGGCACAGTTCTTACAAATTGCTGACATAGTACGTGATAAGGAAGTAGATCAGGATGTCTACAGATTATTACTGTTTCTATTTGCTGTAAAATATCAAGCTAAGAGGTGGTTAAATAACCAACCCACAGCGAGCATAAGAACATGGAAACAGTTATTAGACAAATTCCTAAATCAATATTTCCCTCCAAAAAGGATGACACAGCTAAAGCTGGACATCCAAGGCTTTAAACAAGAGGATAATAAATCTCTTTATAATGCCTGGGAGAGGTACAGAGAGATGCTAAGGAAATGCCCCTCTGAAATGTTTTCAGAATGGGTGCAGTTAGACATTTTTTACTATGGGCTTATAGAAAAAGCCTAGATGTCTCTAGACCACTCAGCTGGTGGATCTATACATATGAGAAGACAATTGAAGAGGCTCAAGAGCTCATTGATACAGTTGCCAGAAATCAGCATCTGTACTCAAGTGGTGAGACCTCCATGAAAGAAGAGGCTGAGGCAGCATCCACTGAACTTAGTCCTCCAAAACAAATTGCTGAACTCAATCAGTAACTATTTTCTATAACAAAACAGTTAGCAGAATTTAAAGAGATGCTACAAGAAACCAAAGATGCTAACCAGAATATGGAAAACCACTTGAATTAGACAAGACAGCAGTTATCTAAACAGATAACAGAAGAATGCCAAGCTATTTATTTAAGGAGTGGAAAGACATTGAATGTCTCAACTCAAAGCAGCAGGAAGCCAAGAAAGGAACATCTGACAGAGGGTGACAAAACCACTGCTCAAAATCCCTCTGAGGATAGTAAGAGCCCAGAAATGAATGATTCTGGCGTTCAAACGCCAGAAAAGGGTCAAAAGTTGGCGTTGAACGCCTAGTGGATGGCCAATTCTGGCGTTCAAATGCCCGAAAAGGGTGGCAATCTGGCGTTGAATGCCCAAAAAGCACCCAGTTCTGGCGTTCAAACGCCAATGAGGGATTAGACACCTGCAAGTACTGATAACAACCCCCTTAAGCAAGCATCTCTAACCACTTCTGTAGGAAATAAACCTACAGCAACTAAGGTTGAAGAATATAAAGCTAAGATGCCTTATCCTCAGAAACTCCGCCAAGCGGAACAGGATAAACAATTTGCCCGCTTTGCAAACTATCTCAGGATTCTTGAAATAAAGATTCCGTTTGCAGAGGCACTTGAGCAAATACCCTCTTATGCTAAGTTCATGAAAGAGATCTTAAGTCATAAGAAGGATTGGAGGGAGACTGAAAAAGTTTTTCTCACTGAAGAATGCAATGTAGTCATTTTAAAAAGCTTACCAGAGAAGCTTAAAGATCCCGGAAGCTTTATGATACCATGCACATTAGAGGGTGCTTGTACTAAGATAGCTTTATGTGATCTTGGGGCAAGTATCAACCTGATACCTGCATCCACTATCAGAAAGCTTGGTTTGACTGAAGAAGTCAAACCAACTCAAATATGTCTCCAACTTGCTGATGGCTCCATTAAAATTCCTTCAGGCATAATTGAGGACATGATTGTCAAGGTTGGGCCATTTGCCTTTCCCACTGACTTTGTAGTGCTAGAAATGGAGGAGCACAACAGTGCAACTCTCATTCTAGGAAGACCTTTCCTAGCAACTGGACGAACCCTCATTGACGTCCAAAAAGGGGAGATAACCCTGAGAGTCAATAAGGATGAGTTTAAGTTGAATGCTGTCAAAGCTATGCAGCATCCAAACACATCAAAAGACTGCATGAGTGCTGATATTATTGACTCCCTGGTGGAAGAGGTCAACATGACTGAGAGTCTCGAATCAGAGCTAGAGGACATTTTTAAAGATGTTCAGCCTGATCTCGAGGAACCAGAGAAAACAGAAGAACCTTTGAAAACTCCCCAGGAAGAGGAGAAGCCTCCTAAACCCCAGCTCAAACCATTACCACCATCCCAGAAATATGCATTTCTGGAAGAAGATGACACTTTTCCGGTAATCATAAGCTCTACTTTAGAGCCACAGGAAGAGAAAGCACTAATTCAGGTGATGTGGACACATAAGACAGCTCTTGGGTGGTCCATAAGTGATCTCAAGGGCATTAGCCCAGCCAGATGCATGCACAAGATCCTATTGGAGGATGATGCTAAGCTAGTGGTTCAACTACAGAGGCGGCTGAATATAGCCATGAAAGAGGTGGTACAGAAAGAGGTCACTAAGTTACTAGAGGCTGGGATTATTTATCCTATTTCTGATATCCCCTGGGTGAGCCCTGTCCAAGTTGTCCCCAAGAAGGAAGGTATGACAGTGGTTCATAATGAAAGGAATGAACTGGTTCCCACAAGAACAGTTACAGGGTGGCGTATGTGTATTGACTACAGAAGGCTCAATACAGCCACCAGAAAGGATCATTTTCCTTTACCATTCATAGACCAGATGCTAGAGAGACTAGCAGGTCATGAATACTACTGCTTTTTGGATGGTTATTCAGGTTACAACCAAATTGCAGTAGATTCTCAGGACTAAGAGAAAACAACATTCACTTGTCCATCTGGAGTATTTGCCTACAGAAGGATGCCATTTGGTCTGTGCAATGCACCTGCAACCTTTCAGATGTGCATGCTTTCTATCTTCTCTGATATGGTAGAGAAATTTTTGGAAGTCTTCATGGATGACTTCTCAGTATTTGGAGACTCATTCAGCTCCTGTCTTAACCATCTAGCACTTGTTCTGAAAAGGTGCCAAGAGACTAACCTGGTTTTAAACTGGGAGAAATGTCACTTTATGGTGACTGAAGGAATTATCCTTGGGAATAGAGGTAGATCAAGCTAAGGTAGAGGTAATTAAAAAATTATCACCACCTGCCAATGTTAAGGTAATCAGAAGCTTTCTGGGGCATGCAGGATTCTATAGGAGGTTTATAAAGGATTTTTCAAAAATTGCAAAACCTCTGAGCAATCTGCTAGCCGCTGATACACCTTTTGTCTTTGACACAGAGTGTTTGCAGGCCTTTGAGACTCTGAAAGCTAAGCTGGTCACAGCACCAGTCATTTCTACACCAGACTGTACCATTCGAACTAATGTGTGATGCCAGTGACCATGCCATTGGTGCAGTATTGGGACAGAGGCATGACAAGCTTCTGCATGTCATTTATTACATTAGCCTTGTTTTAAATGACGCGTAGAAAAATTATACAACCATAGAAAAGGAGTTGCTTGCAGTGGTTTATGCCATTGACAAGTTCAGATCTTATTTAGTAGGATCAAAAGTGATTGTGTACATTGACCATGCTGCTCTAAAATATCTCCTCACAAACCAGGATTCAAAACCCAGACTCATAAGATGGGTGTTGCTTCTGTAAGAGTTTGATATAGAAATAACAGACAGAAAAGGGATAGAGAACCAAGTAGCTTATCACCTGTCCCGGATAGAACCGGTAGCAGGAGCGTTCCTCCCTCCTACTAAGATCTCTAAAACCTCTCCGGATGAGCAACTATTTGCCATTCAGGAAGTACCGTATTTTGCAGATGTTGCAAACTACAAAGCTGTGAGATTCATACCCAAAGAGTACAGTAAGCAGCAAACAAAAAAATTAGTTTCTGATGCAAATTACTACTTGTGGGATGAACCATATCTCTTTAAAAGAAGTGCAGACGGAATAATCCGTAGATGTGTTCCTAGAGAAGAGGCACAGAAGATCCTATGGCATTGCCATGGATCACAATATGGAGGACATTTCGGAGGTGAGCGAATAGCCACAAAGGTTCTCCAATGTGGGTTCTACTGGCCTACTCTCTATAGAGACTCCCGAGATTTTGTACGTAACTGTGACAGTTGCCAGAGAGCTGGTAATCTGCCTCACGGTTATGCCATGCCTCAGCAAGGGATCTTAGAGATTGAGTTGTTTGATGTATGGGGTATTGACTTCATGGGGCCTTTCCCACCATCATATTCAAACACTTATATTCTGGTGGCAGTAGACTATGTATCTAAATGGGTAGAGGGAATCGCAACACCTATTAATGGTACTAAGACAGTGATGAAGTTCCTCCAAAAGCATATCTTCAGCAGGTTCGGTGTCCCTAGGGTACTGATCAGTGATGGAGGCACTTATTTCTGCAATAAACAGCTTGACTCTACTCTGATCCGATATGGAATTAACCACAAAGTGGCAACTCCATATCATCCACGGACAAATGGGCAGGCTGAAGTCTCAAATAGAGAACTAAAACGAATCCTGGAATGGACTGTAAGTACCCGTAGAAGGGATTGGGCAAGAAGTCTGGATGATACTCTATGGGCATACAGAACCGCATTCAAGACTCCTATAAAGACCTCTCCATACCAGCTTGTGTATGGAAAAGCCTGTCATCTACCAGTCGAACTGGAACACAAGGCCTACTGGGCAACCAGATTCCTAAACCTTGATGCTAAGGTAGCTGGAGAGAAAAGATTACTCCAGTTGAATGAGCTGGAGGAGTTTAGACTCAATGCTTTCGAAAATGCTAAAATTTACAAGGAAAAAGCAAAAAGGTGGCATGATAGAAAGCTGTCATCTAGAGTCTTTGAGCCAGGACAGAAGGTTCTACTGTTTAACTCTAAGCTCAGATTGTTCCCTGGGAAATTGAAATCCCGGTGGAAGGGACCATATGTGATTACAAGTGTGTCACCATATGGATATGTAGAGCTTCAGAATATTGACTCTGACAAAAATTTCATTGTTAATGGACAGAGAGTCAAGCATTATCTTGAAGGCAATGTTGAGCAAGAATGCTCAAGACTGAGACTAGATTAAAGCTCAGTAATGTCAAGCTATTGACAGTAAAGAAGCGCTTATTGGGAGGCAACCCAATCTTATTTATCTATGTTAATTACTTTTTCATTTCATTTTCCATTGTTATTTTATGTTTTCTTTAGGTTGATGATCATGTGGAGTCACAAAAACAACTGCAGAATTAAAGCGGAATCAAAAACAGCATCAAAAATAGCACACCCTGGAGGACAGGCTTATTGGCGTTTAAACGCCAGTAAGAATAGCAGAATGGGCGTTTAACGCCCAGTCTGGCAGCATTCTGGGCGTTAAACGCCAGAATTGGCAGACAGACTGGCGTTTAATGCCAGAAAAGGGTGTCTGGCTGGCGTTAAACACCAGAAAGGGGGCATCAGCCTGGCGTTTAACACCAAAAAAGGCAATAGACTGGCGTTTAAATGCCAGAAAGGGCTGTCCAGGGGCGTTTAAATGCCAGAAAGGTGCAGGGACCAGAATTCCTTGACACCTCAGGATCTGTGAACCCCACAGGATCCCCACCTACCCCAACTCACTCTTTCTCCTTTTCATACCTTTCCATAACACTCTTCTCCAAAATAACCTCCACCAATCACCTCCATTTCTCCTCCAAAACCATTATACAACCCACCTACCCCCACCCATTCAAATTCAAACCATCTTCCTCCCTCCATCTCTTCTTCTTCTAATCCTTTCTTTCTTCTTTTGCTCGAGGACGAGCAAACCTTTTAAGTTTGGTGTGGAAAAAGCTTTGCTTTTTATTTTTCCATAACCATTAATGGCACCTAAGACCGGAGAAACCTCTAGGAAGAGGAAAGAGAAGGCAGTTGCTTCCAACTCCGAGTCATGGAAGATGGAGAGATTCATCTCAAAAGTCCATCACTAGAAAGAGGATGGAGTAAACAAGAGAGTCCACTCATGGACCTCAACAAGAGCATGAGGAAATCCCTCATCAAGAAATCCCTGAGATGCCTCAAGGGATGCATTTCCCTCCACACAACTATTGGGAGCAACTCAACACCTCTTTAGAAGAATTGAGTTCCAACATGGAGCAACTAAGAATGGAGCACCAAGAGCACTCCATCATCCTCCATGAAATCAGAGAGGACCAAAAGGCCATGAGAGAGGAGCAACAAAGGCAAGGAAGAGACATAGAGGAGCTCAAGCACTCCATAGGATCTTCAAGAGGAAGAACTAGCCGCCGTCACTAAGGTGGACCCGTTCTTAATTTTTTTGTTCTTATTTTTCTGTTTTTCGTTTCTATGCTTTATGTTTTGTCTATGTTTGTGTCTTTATTACATGATCATTAGGGTCTAGTGTCTATGTCTTAAAGCTATGAATGTTCCATGAATCTTTCACCTTTCTTAAATGAAAAATGTTTTCTGGAAAAAAAAAAGAAGTACATGAATTTCGAATTCTATCTTGAAAATAGTTTAATTATTTTGATGTGGTGGCAATACTTTTTGTTTTCTGAATGAATGCTTGAACAGTGCATATTTTTTATAGTGAATTTTATGAATGTTAAAATTGTTGGCTCTTGAAATAATAATGAAAAAAAAAGAGAAATGTTATTGATAATCTGAAAAATCATAAAATTGATTCTTGAAGCAAGAAAAAGCAGTGAAAAACACAAAACTTGCGAAAAAAAAAAGAGAAAAAGCAAGCAGAAAAAGCCAATAACCCTTTAAACTAAAAGGCAAGGGTAAAAAGGATCCAAGACTTTGAGCATTAATGGATAGGAGGGCCCAAAGGAATAAAATCCTGGCCTAAGCAGCTAAATCAAGCTGTCCCTAACCATGTGCTTGTGTCATGAAGGTCCAAGTGAAAAGCTTGGGACTGAGTGGTTAAAGTCGTGATCCAAAGCAAAAGAGTGTTCTTAAGAACTCTAGGCACCTCTAACTGGGGACTCTAGCAAAGCTGAGTCATAATCCAAAAAGGTTTACCCAGTTATGTGTCCGTGGCATTTATGTATCCGGTGGTAATACTGGAAAACAAAATACTTTGGGTCATGGCCAAGACTCATAAAGTAGCTGTGTTCAAGAATCAACATACTAAACTAGGAGAATCAATAACACTATCTGAATTCTGAGTTCCTATGGATGCAAATCATTCTGAACTTCAAAGGATAAAGTGAGATGCCAAAAATGTTCAAAAGCAAAAAGCTACTAGTCCCACTCATCTAATTGGAACTAAGCTTCATTGATATTTTGAAATTTATTGTATTTTCTCCTCTTTTTATCCTATTTTGTTTTTAGTTTCTTAGGGACAAGCAATAATTTAAGTTTGGTGTTGTGATGAGCGGATAATTTATACGCTTTTTGGCATTGTTTTTAGGCAGTTTTTAATATGTTCTAGTTACTTTTTATTATATTTTTATTAGTTTTTATGCAAAAATCACATTTCTGGACTTTACTATGAGTTTGTGTGTTTTTCTGAAATTTTAGGTATTTTCTGGCTGAAATTAAGGGACCTGAGCAAAAATTTGTAATTTCAGGTATTTTTTGGCTGAAATTGAGGGACCTTAGCAAAAATCTGATTCAGAGGCTAAGAAAGGACTGCAGATGCTGTTGGATTCTGACCCTCCTGCACTCGAAGTGGATTTTCTGGAGCCATAGAAGCCCAATTGGCACACTCTCAATTGCGTTGGAAAGTAGACATCTTGGGCTTTCCAGCAATGTATAATAGTCCATACTTTGCCCGAGATTTGATGGCCCAAACTGGTATTTAAATGCCCAAAATGGCATCCAAGCTAGCGTTTAACTCCAGAAAAGGCCTATGCACGTGTAAAGCTCAATGTTCAGCCCAAGCACACACCAAGTGGGCCCCGGAAGTAGATTTTTGCACTCTCTGTACTTAGTTACTCATTTTCTGTAAACCTAAGTTACTAGTTTAGTATAAAAACTACTTTTAGAGATTCATTTTGAGAACGGATGACATTTTACATCTCATATTGTATCTTCTACGGCATGAGTCTCTAAACCCCATAGGTGGGGGTGAGGAGCTCTACTATGTCTCAATGGATTAATGCAATTACTATTGTTTTCTTTTCGATCACGCTTGATTCTGTTCTAAGATACTCACTCGTACTTCAATATAAAGAATATGATGATCTGTGACACTCATTATCATTCTCAACTTTATGAACGCGTGTTTGACAACCACTCCCGTTCTATCTGAGCTCAACGTAGTCATTGGGCGACAGCTTGAGTACGTATCTCTTGGGTCTCTGATCCACGGATTTGACTTGCCTCTCGTGACAACAGAGCATTCAAATCCGTGAGATTAGAACCTTCGTGGTAAAGGCTAGAACCAATTGGCAGCATTCCTGAGATCCGGAAAGTCTAAACCTTGTCTGTGGTATTCTGAGTAGGATCTGGGATGGTATGACTGTGACGAGCTTCAAACTCACGAATGTTGGGCGCAGTGACAGTGTGCAAAAGGATAGAGAGATCCTATTCCGACATAAGTGAGAACCGACAGATGAATAGCCGTGCGGTAGCTGTGCCTGGTATTTTTCATCCGAGACGAGAGATCCGACAGTTGATTAGCCGTACAGAAACCGTACCTGGACCATTTTCACTGAGAGGACGGATGGTAGCCATTGACAACGGTGATCCACCAACATACAGCTTGCCATGGAAGGAAGCCATGCGTGTTTGGAGAAGACAGTAGGAAAGTAGAGATTCAGATGACAGAGCATCTTTGGAACCTCAACCTGTTCCTCATTACTGAATCACAAGTATCATTCATTTCATGTTATTTACTTTTCATAAACAAAATCATTTTTATCACTAATCTCCTTACTAAGATTTACAAGATAACCATAGTTTGCTTCAAGCCGGCAATCTCCGTGGGATCGACCCTTACTCACGTAAGGTATTACTTGGACGACCCAGTGCACTTGTTGGTTAGTTGTGCGGAGTTGCAAAGGTGTGATTGCAATTCCGTGCACCATGCTCTTATACTGTAACTGTATCTTAAACAATAATAGGCTTAAGGACCTGATTATTGTCAGTTACAGAATCCTCATCAAAAGTAATATTCCTAATATTCCCTTCCCCTCAAACTCAACATCCTCAAGAAATCTCGCATTTTCCGTTTCAAAAAATAGACATTGATGCAGGATTGTAAAACTTATACCCTCGTGAACGCTCAGCATAACCAACAAATTAGTCCAATTTTCTTTCATGTGGCCTATATGGTCGCACCTCAGCTGGACATCCCCAAATATGCAAATGTTTTATACTGGGTCTTTTCCCAGTCCAAATTTTATAAGGAATTTTGTTAACTGCTTTGCTTGGCACCCTATTAAGGATGTACACTGCGGTGTTTAAGGCTTCTCCCCATAGTGATTCAGACAAGGAAGAATGACTAATCATACTTCTCACCATGTTCTTAAGAGTTCGGTTCCTTTGCTCTGCAATACCATTCAGGCTAGGTTTGCCTGGCATGGTGTATTGTAGAACAATACCCCGCTCCTTTAGAAAAAGAGTAAAAGGCCTGAGACATTGCTCACCTGAACCGTCATATCTTCCGTAGTATTCATCACCACGATCAGATTTGACAGCTTTAATTTTCTTCCCAAGTTGAAGTTCAACTTCAGCTTTGAAAGACTAGAAAACATCCAAGACTTGAGACTTTTCATGAATTGAATATAGATACCCATAACGAGAGTAATCATCTATGAATATAATAAAATATCGTTGTCCATTCCAAGAGACAGTAGGGAATGGGCCACATATATCGGTATGTATCAGTTCTAAGACATCTTTAGCTCTCTTGGCACCTAATTTCCTTTCGTTTGTCTTTTTTTCCTTTATACATTCAATGTAGACACCAAATTTAGGGGTCCAAGAATTCCATCCGACACGAGCCTTTAAATTTTCTGTTTAAAGATGTGACCTAGGCGATTGTGCCATAATGATGCCGAATTCTCATTTAGTTTTTGTTTTGTACCTGCTTGCAGTATTTCATTATTATAGGAATTCAAATCAAGCCTATATAGATTATCTACCAAATTACCAGAGCAAATATTATTCGAATTATAAAAGAGACTGACTTTATTGTTTTCGAATGAACAAAAATAACCTGATTTGTCCAAACGAGAAACAGAAACCAAATTTCATCTAAATAACGGTACATAAAATGTCTCTAATAAATCCAAGTAAAATCCACTGGTGGAACATAATCTAAAGGTTCCTATAGCTTCGACTGCAACTATAATGTCGTCTGCCACATAGATGTATCTTTTAGCATCACTTGACGGTCGGTTCCACAGGCAACCCTGCATAGTAACACTTACATGAGTAGTAGCAGCAGAATCTACCCACCAAGTATCAACAGGTGCATAACTTAAACTAGCCTCAGAACAAACGAAAGTAAGAATTATATCATTCTTTACACGCCAAGTGGCATATTTGGTACAATCTTTCTTCATGTGTCCCACCTCCTTACAGAAGAAATAGGTTGAAACTTGATCCAGTTTCTTAGCCTTTTTCTGCTGAGAAGGCACATCCGTAGTAGTATCACGCTTTCTTTTATACTAAGAAGATGAAGCTATGTGAGCACTTTCAGTCTTATCTTCTTCTTGAACACAATGAGATATAAGCTCATTTAAGGACCAAGTGTCCTTCAGAGTATTATAACTCACATTGAATTGTCCAAATTATACAGGAAGGGAGATCAAAATGAAATGCACGAGTAAGTCTTCAGACAACTCTGACTTTAATGCTTTCAATTTTGAAGCAAGATGAGACATTTTCATAATGTACTCTCTTATGTTCCCTTTACCTTTATACCTCATGGAGACAAGTTAGCTCAAAAGGCTACTTGCCTACGCCTTTTTATTCTTAGCAAAGAATTTTTTAATATATTTCAAGAACTATTTGGCATCTTTATCCTCAGTAATTGAGCCTCAAAATGCCTCAGAAATTGACCGTTTCATGATCATAATGCTTCGATTGGATCTCTCCCACTTCTCTATTTTAACCTCATTGAGATTTTCTGGAGTGGAAGTGGATTTCTCCTTTCGAAGAGCTATATCTAGATCCATACAACTGAAACAATTTCCACAGTATCCTTCCAAGCCTTAAAGTTTGATTCATTAAGTATAGAAACACTGCTAATTTGTAAAGAAATATTGGTAGCTGAAACCATAGTTTCTTTATTAGAACAAAAAAAAACATACAGTAAATATTAGTTAAATAATGAAAAAAATTCATATTGAGATATCTAGAACAACATTAATTTTCAATCTTTGGATAGAAAAATTAACTGTAAGTGACACTCTTATTGTAGTAATCAAATATTGTCAAAATTCCTATCACACGTTAAGCCTTTCTTTAGACAGACTGAATGCGCACATGGAGGCTTAAACTTAGCAACCTATTTATTACTGCATATATTTTCTATTAATTGGCCAAATAATAACCTTCCTTTGGGCTGATTATTGACTGCATAATTAATAAAAAATAAACAAAAGTGTGCAATGCTTATTATTTGGCCAAACAATAAACTTCCTTTGGGATGATTATTGTCCGCATAAATAATAAGTATTACTTTATTCTTAATTAGCTACCCAAATATGTATTTACCATCAATATGTGTATGTAATTTGGTCAAATATAGACTTTCTTTTGGGCTGACCAATATTCGCATGAATTACATATCACCATATTCCTAATGTTTTAAATAAATCAATTTTCACAAAAGAGGCTACTTTGCCAGCATAATGTTTAATCAATTTATTTCAATACCAAATCTTTATAAAATTGGTGGGTATAATAATCCAAATTGTTACTAGTTTTCTTATGTAAAATTAAAAAAAATATTTAAATCGCAAAAGAAATTAAATTTTAATGGTGTCTTTTCAGACCTTACAAAAGACATGATCATAACTGTTCAACAAATTCATATGCCAAAAATTTTTTTGATCAATTAAGATTAGAATCAATCATTATGATTCAATCCACGCAAAAAAAAAAAACAATGAATTTGCCAAAATAATGAATTCATATAGAATGGTATAAAAAAAGAATAAACAAACGAAGAACTTTTTTTCTATAAAAAATTGGATTCATATTCACAGATTAAATCACAGTGCATAGAAAAAATTTTTATGGTAAATATGTTAAATCTATGGATGTGCAATGTCCATGATCAAAAAATTAATTAAATTCTTTTAATTTTATTAACATGTGCTACACAATCCAAAAATAGCACATATTTGAATCTAATTTCACAGACTCAAATTAAGATTCAAATTGAAATAAAATAAATTTACAATTTCTTAATGATTTAATCATAGACGACTCTGATACCACTTGTTAGAATTTTCTTAGAATTTTTTAACCCAAAGATTATCCATATTAAATTATTAAAAAATTCCTCAACCAAAACCTGCTGTATTCTTAATAGGATGACTGAATTGCAACTTCTCTAATAAGGAAAGAGTTGTTGAGGCGGCTTTGGTATCTTGGGGACCGAAACCTTGAAGGCACTATTTATATTTGAGTACGATACTCATTAAACCCTAAAACCCAAATAAAATAATATCTAAAATCCAAAAGATAATATATCTAAAATCCAAAAGATAATTATCTAAGGAACAAAAGATAATATCTGATTTTATTCTCATTTAATTTCAAATCAAAAGTAATCATAACTTATTCAATGTAACATTTATAACAATTGTTACGGATCCGGCCCACGGATCCCGGACCCACGGCTAAACCCGAACCCGGTTCCTCGGGTCCGACCCATCTCCATCTTCCGGAAGGCCCGAAACCGGCCATCTAGAGCTCCTAACCGACTTTCGAATTCAAACATCTCCCTTATCTAATCAGATAAGATAAGATAAGATAAGATGCTCACCAACACCTATAAAATGAGGACCCAAGTCCCTCAGGTATTCATTCATTCCTCACACCTTCTACCTCTTAGATCCATTCTGACTTGAGCGTCGGAGTGTCTTTGCAGATACCACCCCCCGTTGCTCCAGACAAGTGATCCGGCATCTGCCTCAACCCGCAAGTTCTCGATCCATCTCTCAACCCATACCAGAGACATCTTGTACATTGGCACCGTCGGTGGGGAGCTTGCGCCAGCCGAGCCGGATGGGGGACGTCTTGGAGGAAACCCCCTCAAGCCAGGATGACTCCCGACCGCTTAACCCAACCCCAGAACACCGGGAGGTCACAAACCAAGCAAGAATAGCAAGTACTGTCCACCACACGAACGACCACATCGTCAAGGACCAACGACATCCTGAGAAAGCTAGGGACAAAGTGGCACAAATCATCTAGGATCTCTGCCTCCGGGTCCAGGAGCTCGAAGGCAAACTGACTAATAGAGAAAACACAACAACGAACGCAGAAGCCAGGCAACTTCCAGATCAAGATCTCGCCACGGCAGGTCACCAACCCGACGACACGATAGGAGAGACGGTCGCAGCGCCTCACACGACCACGATCACGAGAAATCGCCGGAACGACGATACAACAAGAAACACAACCGTATCGCTTCCCGAGATCTAAGTCGTCAACACGACTCAGACGAAGATCGGAGGTACCGAAATACCAAGCGCACAAGAAACGACCACACAATAATGGGAGCTACACCCTTCACAGAAAGAATCTTAAGAGCGAAACTCCCCAAAGGTTTCGACAAACCTACCGACATGAAGTACGATGGGACCAAGGACCCCCAGGAACATCTAACGGCCTTCGAGGCCAGGATGAACCTAGAAGGAGCGACCGACGCGGTCCGATGCAGAGCCTTCCCGGTAACCCTTGCAGGGCCGGCAATCAAATGGTTCAACGCCCTCCCAAACGGATCCATAGCCAGTTTCCACGATATAACACGAAAGTTCATGGCCCAGTTCACAACTAGAATCACCAAAGCCAAACACCCTATCATCTTGCTAGGGGTCACGCAAAAATAAGAAGAATCCACAAGGAAATACCTCGACCGCTTCAACGATGAATGCTTGACGGTCGACGGACTCACGGATTCCGTCGCAAGCCTTTGCTTAACCAACGGACTCATGAACGAAGATTTTCGCAAACACCTCACCACCAAACCAGTATGGACCATGCACGAGATCCAGAATGTCGCCAAAGATTACATTAATGACGAAGAAGTTAGCCAGGTTGTCGCCGCCAACAAACGGCAGCACGGCAACACCCAACACGGCAACTCAGCTCCTCGCCAAAATCCACCACCCAGAGAGAATCAAAGGGGCCACCCCAGACCGACAAATACAAACCGACCACCAAGAATTGGCAAATTCTCTAATTACACGCCCCTGACAGCACCAATTACCGAAATATACCACCAAATAGCAGATCAAGGCATCATTCCGAAAGCCCGACAACTCAAAGAAAGGACGGGAGGCAACAAAACCCTCTACTGCGACTACCACCGAGGTTACGGTCACAAAACACAAGATTGTTTCGACCTTAAAGACGCCCTCGAACAAGCCATACGAGACGGCAAACTCCCAGAATTTGCCAAAATCATCAGAGAACCAAGACGTGCGGAAAGAGACAGGTCACCGGAAAAAGACGGGCGTAACCCGAGAACCCAGAAGCAACCCCCCAGAGAAAGCCCAGAAGACGACCCGACCATCATAGTAAACGTCATCACGGGCAAAGACATATCGAGCAAGTCAAAACTAACAATGAAAAAAGATCTCAAAGTAATGGCGGTCAGAAACCAGACCCCAACCACTACAGCCGACAACACGATAACCTTTTTACCAGAGGACTGCCAGCACAGCACCTCGGTCGAAGATGCCCCCTTCGTCATCTCGGCCAGAATCGGAACAGGACTGGTACGACGGATACTGGTGGACACCGGCGCAGACTCGAACATCCTCTTCCGAGGAGCCTTCGACAAGCTCGGGCTCCACAACGACAACCTCCAAACACACCGCAACGGAGTCACAGGACTCGGAGACAACTTCCTCAAACCAGACGGCTCAATCACCCTTCCCATCACCATAGGAATAAGCAGCCAGAAGAAGACAATCCTATCCGAATTTATAGTCCTAAAAGACTCCACAGCCTATAACGTGATTCTCGGAAGAAAAACAATCAACGACTTCTCCGCAGTTATCTTTACCAAATACCTCCTCATGAAGTTTAGAACCGAGGACAGATCCATCGGTACCATCCACGGGGACCGAGAGGTCGCAACCGAATGCGACAACACCAGCCTAGCTCTAAGGAAGAAATCCCGAGATGCAGCCGTTATATTCCTCGCCGACCTGGACGCCCGCCAAGACGACCAACCCAGGGCGAATGTGCGTTGACTACACGGACCTCAACAAAGCCTGCCCAAAGGACGCCTTTCCCTTACCAAACATCGACGGACTAGTAGATGCCGCATCCGGCCACCGATACCTCAGCTTCATGGACGCGTATTCCGGCTACAACCAGATCCCGATGCACCGCCCAGACGAAGAAAAAATAGCGTTCATCACCCCAGACGGGACATACTGCTACACAGCGATGCCCTTCAGCCTGAAGAACACGGGAGCCACCTATCAAAGACTCGTCAACAAGATATTCCAAAACCTATCCGGAAACAAACTAGAAGTCTACATAGACAACATGCTCGTCAAGACCGAATCCGGCGAGCAACTCACCGACGACCTCAAGGTCATAATGAACACCCTACGGAAGCACCAAATGCGACTCAACCCGGCAAAATGTGTCTTCGGGATGGAGGCAGGGAAGTTCCTCGGCTTTATGATCACGCAACGCGGAGTTGAAGCAAACCCGGAGAAATGTCGCGCCGTCCTCGAAATGACGAGCCCAAAAAACCTTAAAGACATCCAAAAGCTCACCGGCCGATTGACGGTGTTATCACGCTTTCTCGGGGCATCGGCCCAAAAGGTGATCCCCTTCTTCAAATTAATGAAAAAAGGAGCCCCTTTCAAGTGGGAGACGGAATGCGAAGAAGCATTCTAACATTTCAAGAGAGTCTTAGCGGAACCACCAATCCTCGCCAAACCCCAAACAGGGGAAACACTCTACCTATACCTCTCCATAACGGAGGAGGCACTCGCAGCAGCACTCATCCGTGAAAACGAGAAAAAAGAACAAAAACCCGTATACTTCATAAGCAGAGTCTTACAGGATGTGGAAGCTCGCTACTCATGCTTAGAAAAACTAGCCTTCACACTCCTTACAGCCTCCCGACGCCTACGACAATACTTCCAGGCCCATTCCGTGACGGTCCGAACCGACCAAGCGGTTAAGCAGGTACTACAAAAACCCGACCTAGCAGGAAGAATGCTAGCATGGTCCATCGAACTATCCCAGTTCGATATCAGGTTCGAACCCCGATATGCGATCAAAGCACAAGCCATGGCCGACTTTATCACCGAAATGACACCAGGAAACTCCACCCCCGAGTCATGGAAGCTACACGTTGACGGCTCCTCGAACATCACTTCTGGAGGCGCCGGAGTCATTCTCGAAAGCCAAAATGGAGTCGTGATCGAACAGTCAATACGATATGAATTCCCGGTCTCAAACAACCAGGCAGAATACGAGGCCCTCTTAGCAGGCCTAGCCCTAGCCCGGGAAGTCGGAGCAAAAGTCCTAGAGGTAAATACCGATTCCCAAGTAGTCAGCTCCCAAATTAACGGAGACTACCAGACACGAGACCCCCTACTCCAACAATACCTTGCCAAGGTAAACAAATTAAAAGAAGGATTCGAGCACGTCACCATACAGCACGTTCCTAGGGAACGAAACGCAAGGGCAGACCTACTTTCCAAACTAGCCAGCACCAAACCTGGACACGGTAACAAATCACTAATCCAGGAAGTCGTCAAGTCACCTTCCGTGTCAACGACAACCAACGCTCATCTGACATTGTCAAACCAGGGGTCTTGGACCCACCCTATCCTACAGTACCTCCTCGAGGGAACACTGCCGCCAGACCCCAAAGAGGGAAAGCGAATAAAAAGGGAAGCCGCCAACTATACTGTTGTCGCAGGACAACTATACAAACGCGGATTCTCGCAACCCCTGCTCAAATGTATTGAACTCGGGGACACGGAGTACATACTCCGCGAAATCCACGAAGGCTGCTGCGGCCACCACGACGGAGGCAAAATGTTAGCCCAAAAAGTCATCAGGGCAGGCTACTTCTGGCCCACAATTATCCGAGACTCCATACAAATAGTTAAAAACTGCGACAAATGCCAAAGGCACGCCAATATCCACCAAGCCGCCCCTCACCAGCTCAGCATCATATCGGCAGAACGGCCATTCAGCACCTGGGGTATCGACCTCGTCGGGCCCTTCCCTACGGCACCCGGTCAACTCAGGTACCTCATCGTCGTCATAGACTACTACACCAAATGGATCGAAGCCGAACCCCTAGCCTCCATAACTGCAGCCCAATGCCAAAAATTCCTCTGGCGACAGATCATCAACAGATTCGGGATCCCCAAGATCGTTATCTCAGACAACGGAACCCAATTTGCTGACAAAAAGTTCAGAGAATTTTTAGAAGGACTACACGTATCTCACCGTTTCAGTTCGGTAGAACACCCCCAAACAAACGGACAGGTGAAATCCGCAAACAAAATAATCATCAAAGGACTCAAGAAGCGGCTCGACGAAGCCAAAGGACTATGGACCGACGAACTCGGATCGGTCCTATGGTCATACCGAACCACACCGCAAACGACCACAGGAGAAACACCCTTCCGATTAACATACGGTGTGGAAGCGGTCATCCCGGTAGAAATCGGAGACCCAAGCCCCAAAAAAACGGTCGGCGGTAACGACGAGGAAGCAGAACGAGACCTCATTGACGAGGAAAGAACCATAGCTCATATCAAAGAGCTAGCCCTAAAACAGAGAATCAGCTTAAGATACAACCATGGCGTCATCCGACGAGAATTCGCAACCGACGATCTCGTCCTACGACGAAACGACATCGGTCCCCCGACCCCAGGAGAAGGGAAACTCACCCCCAACTGGGAAGGACCATACAGAATGAAGGCGGTAATCGGAAAAAGAGCATACAAACTCGAACGGCTTAACGGCGACGAAGTCCCAAGGACCTGGAACGCCGCAAATTTACGGCGATACTACACCTAGGCCGACCTAACTAGGTCACCCCTTTTTACTTGTTTATGTATCTTCCCATTTTACAACTCTCAAATTTGCTTATCTTCCCATTTTACAACTCTTGAAATTGCTTAAGTATCAATCCCGGGTACTCTTTCCCCCCAAAGACGGAGGGTTTTAACGAGGCCCACCCATCAATAAAATTCCATTAAAAAGCTATCCCTAAAATCTTCAATTTTAAGATGTCCCAAATACGGAACAAAATTATGGCCACGACTGGGGGACCGATCACCCCCAGGCCCAACACACGGATATCCACGAAAATACGACCACACGACGGTCCGCTCATCCCAAACAGGGAATGAAATAAACCAAAAAACGGAACAGTCTTAAACGGAATATACAAAAAGGCCCGAACGGCCGAAAAAGTCATTTAACGAAATCCGGAGTTACGAAGTCACGGTTACACGGCCCACGACCAAACCAAAATATCCAAAAAACAAGCCAAGTCTCAAGGCAAAAATACAAAATTACAAGAGATAAAGCTACTCGAGACAGGGGTAGAAGGAGACGAAGATCCCTCCTCCCGACCCATCGCGGCCTTCAACCTAGCCAAAGAAGTCAGCCCACCAGCCATCTCAACTGAAAGAAACCAAAGAAAAAATCAAGTTACAAACTCGGGAAAACAAAACATAAAAAAGCAGGAAAGAGACAGGGCACACATCGATATACGTCCGACAAGCCTCGGGGTCCCCTATGACATCCCGAGGATTCAACGGACGCTCGCCAAACAAATGCCACATGTAACACCCTAACTACCAAAGCTCACGCTTCCGGCTGCGTAACTCTGATAGCTCGGACATTACGACGACACTTATACTATTTAATACTAAAATATGAGCCTGTTTAAAACTTTAAACCGCAATACCGCTCCCAAAGATACTTTCGTTCGATAACGTACATCCATAAATACCATACAACTGACAAAAACTCATAAAGAGTACATCCATATATATACATACACATATATAAATAATATTACAAACATAATCCAAGGAACAGCTGAACCGAAACAGCGGCGGTCTCCGAACCGGTTCGGCGGCAGCCCCAGGAGCCATCCTAGGCGGCAACGGTGATCAGACTCCGGCGACTGAAATCAATATACAGTGATTGTAACGTTTCCGGAAACTCAAGAGAAACGAAACCCAATACTTAAAACCTTACCGGCAGGATTCTCCGGTGACGGCAGAAACAGCCAGAGGCTTCGGTGGCGGTCCCAGAAGTCACGGAACCACTCCCGGCGGCCGGAGTCACAGAGATGCAGCTCCCTTCTCCGGCAGCGACACCTGCGGCGGCATGAATCCCTTTTTGACGGTGGCAGCTCCGGCAAAGGCAGCGCCGGCGACATTTATTATTTCATAACTATCAACCTTATACTTTAAATATAGAAAATAATCCAATAATTATAAAATTGGATAATAATCATAACTCGTCTCAAATTCGATAAATCAAAACTTGCCTTAATTATCTTTAATAAAACAGTTTCTGAAATTAAGGCTATAAATAACCATAGGATTGAGACTTGATCATAATAAGACTTTTCAAAAGTTCTGGGTCTTACACCACAAAATGTTGGCGACATCCTTATCCTCCTGGGACAAGCCATCATAGGTGAACTTAGTCAAAACCGACGGGCCAGCACGGAAATTCCAGTACGTCGAAAATCGGCGGATGCCCTCCGGCGACAACCAAAACGGATGATGCCCCTGAACGGGACGCACCTTAAAATACTCCCTTTTGAAACCATGAAAGGAATCCTCAAACAACCCAAAAATTCGACGATGAGGCTGAGCACGGAATGACATATATCCTTTCTTATGCTTCCCTTCTTTAGTCGGGAGAGTGCATAAGAAGAGAAAAAGAAAAACAGGAACAGAAGCCGGAAGGTCGAGATACCGGCACACCAATTCAAAAGACTGCACGGCAGCCCAACTATTCGGATGAAGCTGAGACGGCGCCACGGAACACCGACCCAGCAAATCCTGAACAAACGGCGAGAAAGGAAACCGCACGCCGAGCCGTGTAAATATCGACTCGTAAACCCACATCCAGTCCGGAACAGTGGGCGAATGAAGATTTAAATAACAGACACGCTCGTTGGCATCTGGAAGGGCAAGCTCGTACTGCCGCTCCATCTCACCGCCACCACAAATCGCCCCCTGATCACGGAGGCGTTGAAGATCGGCCTTCGTCATCCGTGACGGAACGCCCCACACGTCGCTAGTCACCCAAGTGTAGCGAGCGGGGACGCCCCTGGAGGGAGCCACGGGAACACCAACACCCTCATTTCTCCGCCGATGCATACCTAAAACAGGGAGGAGCACCACCATCAGCCTACCAACCCTACGCAGAAGCAAGAACAGAAACCTACCGCTACTGCCAAAACCAACACGGTGGTGCACCGCCACTACTAACCAAACACAACCACACTCAGCCCCCTCCCCCAATACCACCACTACCACCACAGAAAACACAATGCAGCAAGGAAATAACAAAGCAACGCATGGCAAATACAAAATAGGCATAGCACAAAACAGAAAAGAAGAAAAGCGAAGCACACCAACCTGGAAACGGAGAAAAAAGATCCTGGGGAAGATTGAGAAGCAGAAGTGGCAAACAAGAACCAGAGAGCAGTAACATAGAGAGAAGAGAAGATTTCTTCAAGAAAGAACGAAAAAAGAAAAAATAAAACAAACGAGGGAATTAAAAGGCCAAAACGGTTACAAAAGGAGGGAGGCGAAAATACACAAATAACCCTAAGACAAGGTAAGGCTCGTAGGGGCAACAGAGGAAAATGCTCCCTCGCATTAAACACCTCCCTCGAAAATAGAAGCTAATAAAGCACGCCTCGAAGAACGCAACAGACGCAGTAGGCTCGGAAGAGTCACGTCAAACCAAAACGGTCAGACGAACCTTCCAGCAAAAGCCGAGGCCGAGACACCGATCTCCCGACTGAGAATCAAACGAACACCCAAGAAAAACTAAAGACCCAGCCCGCAGTCAAATACCTCCCAGCGACAGACCGACCTTGCTCGCTCTCCCGCTGCGGGGGCAACTGTTACGGATCCGGCCCACGGATCCCAGACCCATGGCTAAACCCGAACCCGGTTCCTCGGGTCCGACCCATCTCCATCTTCCGGAAGGCCCGAAACTAGCCCTCTAGAGCTCCTAACCGACTTTCGAATTCAAACATCTCCCTTATCTTAGCCAGATAAGATAAGATAAGATAAGATGCTCACCAACACCTATAAAATGAGGACCCAAGTCCCTCAGGTATTCATTCATTCCTCACACCTTCTACCTCTTAGATCCATTCTGACTTGAGCGTCAGAGTGTCTTTGCAGGTACCACCCCCCGTTGCTCCAGGCAAGTGATCCGGCATCTGCCTCAACCCGCAAGTTCTCGATCTATCTCTCAACTCGTACCAGAGACATCTTGTACAACAATAAATAAAATCACCACTATATAAGTCATTTAATTTAAAATAGCATCATTTGTAATTATAATTAATATATGTATTATTCACAAATAAATTAAAAAATTAAAATAATTTCCTAAAAATTTAAATGAAACTTAAACTCGAATGCATCATTTAAGATGCATACAAATATGCCATCTGTACTAGGTGTCTTCTCTGTCCGAGACTCTATATGAAGTTGAAAAGAAATGAGTGCATGTTGGGTTCTACTTGATCATGGTCACGGGCATCACATTCAAAGTAAAGGACTGTGCCCTGCCGATACGATTCTGCTGATCGCTACAAAACTAACCACTACGTTACAAGTTGGACGCTAGTAATGTTTTGTTCAAAGAGAGAGATTCATCGCACCTTTTGTTACCCTTTTCCTCGTATATATCCTCATGCTTCGATTCTATACTAAAGAGTGGATTTTTTTAAAATAAATAATTAATTATTTTTTATACTGTAAACAACTAAATCAATTTGATATAAATTAATAAATATGTTATAAATTATATATTTTGATAAAAAAATTAATTTTTTTATTAAAAAAAATCCCTTGATTATTGAGGATTATGTAATTGATGGCATATGTAATTCTCTAAAAGAAAGATTGCATTATCAACTATAATCGATCATATGCTGATGATACAAGCTAAGAAATTAAATTTGATCAATGTACATGCATATCTTGGAGAAAATTACTTGTGATCATCAATAATCATCATTATCTCATGCGTAAACTTATTATAATATTTCACTATTTATAAGATAGTCCTTGCATCAGCATATCTAATCATGCATAGAGTTATTTATCCGTTTAAATAAATGTTGAGGTTGAATTTTATTTTATGTATGACACAACAATTTATTATTTAACGATAAATTCGTAAATAAAATTCTCATATACAATAGATTAATCTTTAGTGTACTAAACCTGAAAATACCATAAAAACTAACATAATAATTATGAATATATTTTTTGAATATAATCCCAT